>NC_139227.1:68834703-68994703 GCF_055691185.1 Crinia signifera
AGTGCAAATCAATCTGGGCAGAGGCCTAAAATATATGTCCAGATGTTCTTCTTTGTAGCTGTGCAGGAAATTTATAACATAATGGCCTACGATTCTGCAGGAAACTCCCTGATTTAGGAGCAATCTCCCTCCCTCCCTGTAAAGTCTGGCAATCTCCCTGGTTTCTCATAACCCACATTAGGTGTCACATTTATTATCATGTATATTGTATTGAGAGAGAAGAAACTACGTCCCTTATTCTGGTTCACTCGCAAAGGCAAATTCCTTCTCAAATAGACAAAACCACTGCAGGTGGGGCAGATGTAACATGTGCAGAGAGAATTAGATTTGGGTGAGTTATTTGATTTCTGTGCAGGGAAAATACTGGCTGCTTTATTTTTACACTGCAATATAGATTGCACCCACATCTAACTCTCCCTGCACATGTTATATCTGCCCCACCTGCAGTGCACATGGTTTTGTCCATTTGAGAAGGAATTTTACCTGCAAACAAATAATCCAATATTGCAGGCAGCAATGTTATTATCAATACTTGCTACATTTCCCACAGTATATAGTTACTGATGTTATCTAGAAATATCTTGCACAAGCATTTAAGCACATACTGTATACGCCCATATATGGAACTAGACACGTCCTTTGGGTGGAGCTTGGTACGCCCCCTTAGTGGGAGTGTTAAGAAATATGCAGGCGTGCCTAGGAAAACGCTGGAAGAATGCATGTGTGCCGCCTGATTGTTATAGAGGAAGGTGTGTGATGTCAGCTCCAGGCCGGATTCGCCTTTTTCCATCACACCGCCAAATAATTATCTGGCTACTCAGAGCCTGCAATGACTTGTGCCCAGTGTGAAAGCCATTTGATGGTAAGCCTGTTACGATGGCCTTGCAGACTTGTGGGTGTGCAATCACGTCTGAATTACCCCCTGTATCCAATACTTACCTAAATATCAAGGAGCACTCTGTCAGCCCCGAGGGAGTAGTCCGGCCTCCCTAATCCAACCCAACTACCCAGAGATGTGGGCGGTCTATGGGCTTCTCTTCGCAGCGTTGCTGTGTGCGGGATCTGACACCCATCCCTCCCAGCATGCCCCGCCAGCTTCTCTCCACATGCACAGTTGAAATTCCCTGTTAGAAATTAGGAAGTCCATGCGGCAAAGGGAAGCTCTTCCAGGAAGTACTTGATCGTAGTATATGTTAGTACATACATGATGAGCATCGAAGAGATGTACATATACCGTTGCTGCTTGGTACATTCCGCCCTCTATATGATAATCTATATACACTGATAAATCAGTTCTAGTAGCCCTATCTGATCATTTGTATAACCTAATAAATCCATTCTGGTGACCCTGGGCAAGATGTACCAAACACAAATATATGGTAAATCCTTTGAAAACTGCTGTTTTTGGAGATCTAGCACAATAGAAATAGATTTCCATATGTACACATAGGGACAGCAGACCATCCTGCTTATTTGGCAACTCAGAGGCTAGTAAGCCCCCGTACACACTAGGCAATGTAATGAGCGATATTGCTAATTTTGGCACTTCTGAGCGATATCGTTCTTTATAGCACCCAGTGTGTATGCTACGAACGACATACACACCCATGGGTCATTAATGCCCCCCCCCCCCCCCCACTGTCGACTCCGACGTTAAGGAGGGCCGTGCTGCAGAATGCCAATGCTGGCGGGGTTTTCTGCAGCTCCCTCCACCCTGCCCGCATCGGCAAGTGCGATAATCTGTATACACTGATAAATCCATCCTGGTGTCCCTGGCCAGATGTATCAAGCCATAGAGAGCGGAGAGAGATAAACTATCAACCAATCAGCTCTTAGCTGTCATTTTTCAAACACAACCTGTAACATGGCACTTAGGAACTGATTGGTGGATGTTTTAGGTCTCTCCACTTTGTACTTTAGTACATCTCCCATATACTGTATGTTATAATCTGTACACACTGCTAAGTAAATTCTGGTGATTCCATTTGGTAATCCCTATACACTGCTTACTCCATTCTGGGGATGCAATTAGCATTCCTGGTGGTCAGGATGGCAGCCGTCAAATTACCGGCGCCAGAATCATGGCCAGAAGACATGTCCTGGAATGCCGACATTGCTCTTAATGTTGACGCCGGAATTCCAACTGCAGGCATCCCGATTATAAGTATGCTGGGCCGGGTAAAGCCGAATCGGGGTGTTAGGCTACAGGGAAACCGGTTATGGTTAGGCAGGGAGGAGTTAGGGTTAGGCACTAATGGGGAGGGTTAAGGTTAGACTCTGGGGGGGATAAGGCATAGGGGAGGAAGAGTTAGGGAGGGGGCAAAGGAATAAGGTAAGTATTCTTACCGAACCCCTGTCATGAGTCTGTGTATGGGGATGCTGCTTTCAGTCTTTTGCCAACAGTATCTCGTTCACTGTCCATCCGTATGTATTGCCATTCTTGTGACCTTACTGTGAAAATAGGGCCTGTTTCAGATCTGCTCACTAAGCAGCCTTCTTTCGCTGATTAGCAAGCGGGTAAACAATGCACGCTGCCCTGGCGAAGCCCAGCCCCCACTGCCACCCTGACAAACTGGTCATGTATCATGTGGCAGTGTTAGAGGGTAGAAGGTGGCAGGCTGGTCAAGTGGGCATGTTAGGGGGCCAATTTTATAAAAATTTTCCAGTGCCACTTTAAATTCCCTGTCTGCCCATGACAGCAAGGAAATTAACTGAATTAGTATTGAAAATAATGGGAGCAGGTTGTGCATTGTGGGCCCCCTGGACCTCAGGGGCCCTGGTGCACCACACACACCTACAGTTGTATCCAACTCAAAATCAAGCCCTACTAGGAGGGATCCCACCCCTTCCACAGACCCCGCCTCCATGAGGGCTGCTTCCAGAAATTTCCAGGGCTGGTTTTCCATCCCAAACCACACCTAGTTACCCTCAGGCTGACTGGTGGAGTTCATTGAGTAAAATGAAACAGATAGAACAATGCTTTCTCTTCCCTGACGTGAGCACGTAATGTAAATATGTGAGAGAACCTGTGTTGTGATCTTGAGACCAAGAATATATTGCCAAAACCAGCAGAGCAGCGGGTAATAGACACTGTGTGCATGCGCACAGCGTCTATTCAGAGAGACAGAGGGGTTGGGGCATGGCCAGCAGTTCTCAGAGCACTGGCCATGCCCCTGCAGTGGCAAAAATGGGGGTATGGCCTTGCAGGGTACCACAGTCATAGGCCACACCCCCTGGAGTGATGTCACACGCAATGTGTTCTGTGCCCACAGAGTAAGAAGTTGGGAAGCATGCTGTGACAAATCCTGAAATGATCGTGACACCACTTACCCATTGCAGAGATGGTCCCTTACTGTCACTGTGCTTAAGCCCTCACTATGACAGCCACTGCAATTCCATCATGGCATGGCACATGTGCAATATGTGCAATATGACTCTTATGCATGAGCAGTAGCACAAAATTGCTCCACAGTGTACAACATCAGCATCATGTCTACCACTGAAACAGTGCCTATGGCAAGAAAGCAAATAACTACAAAGAGTTGTCGATCTATTCATATACTTCTGCAGGGTGATGATTGTTAGTTTCCCCAATATATTACAGCAGTGATCGCCGACCCGTCGCTCGCGAGGTACCTCCAGCGATCTGGGTGGCTCAACCACTCTGCAGCTGCCCGCCTCCCATCCCTCCATTACCTTCCGCCGCTTTGCATTGCACGTCTCTCCTTCCCCTCACTGTGCATCCCTGTGACTGAGCCTTCCTCCAATCAGAGCTCACAGGCCTGCAGCCAATCAGGAGCCATCCCGCGAGCTTTGATTGGCGGATGGCCCAGTCACAAGGAAGTGAGGGGAAGGAGAGACGTGCGGTGTGCTGTGTTCTCCCTTGAGAAGGGAAGCAGCATTGGTGACAACGCAGACAGCAACAGCACTGCAGGGGGACACCGGAAGGGCCTCTCCCTGGCAGCAGCAGCAACAATGGTGAGTGTGCTGCTGCTGGGAAACTGGCACTGTGGGAGCATACCCAGCACTGTGGGGGCATATCTGGAACTGTGGGGAAGTACCTGGCACTGTGGGGCATACTTGTTTCTGGCACTGTTGGGCATACCTGTTTCTGGTACTGTGGGGCATACCTGGCACTGTGGGGGCATATCTGGCACTGTGGAGGCATACCTGGCACTGTGCGCGCATACCTGGCACTGTGGGGCATACCTGGCACTGTGGGGAAGTATCTGGCACTGTGGGGGCATACCCAGCACTGTGGGAGCATGCCTGGCACTGCAGGGTAGTATCTGGCACTGTGGGGCATACCTGTTTCTGGCACTGTGGGCGCATACCTGGCACTGTGGGAGCATATGTGTATCTGGCACTATTGGAGGCATATGTGTATCTGGCACTATTGGGGGCATATCTGTATCTGCCACTGCATTATTTGGGGCATATGTGTATCACACCCCCATTTTCATTGGTGGCATTGTGGCTACACCTGCTTTTTGGCACAAAGTAGCGCCAGAATATTTATTTAGAATGGCACCAGAATCGGGCGGGCATTGTTTATCTGGCAGTGCTGGGGGGCATTGTGTTTATGGCATTACTGTGGGTATTGGGGGGCATTGTGTAACTGGCACTGCTGGTGGCATGTGTGTATATGGCATAGCGTCTATTCAGAGAGGCTGGGGGCATG
Source organism: Crinia signifera (assembly GCF_055691185.1). Classification (NCBI taxonomy): domain Eukaryota; kingdom Metazoa; phylum Chordata; class Amphibia; order Anura; family Myobatrachidae; genus Crinia; species Crinia signifera. The sequence continues at coordinate 68,839,385 of NC_139227.1, forward strand.
CCCAGCAGCTCTCTGAGCTCTGGCTAAGCCCCCATAGCAGAAAAAATGGGGGACGTGGCCTCACAGGAGTGCCACAAGGCTAGTAAAAGAGCTTAAAGGGGAGCTGGTAAAACCATTAACAGAATTATTCAACCAGTCACTAGCTACTGGAGGAATCCTAGAGTACTGGAAAACAGCGAATGTAGTCCCACTGCACAAAAGTGGAAGCAAGGGAGAGGTAAGCAACTATCGACCAGTGAGCCTTACATCAGTAGTAGGGAAACAAAGAGTTGTATCTCAAAACCAGCAACTTACAGGACTCAAAACAGCATGGATTTACTGGGGGAAGATCGTGTCAAATAAATCTTATTGACTTTTTTGTCTGGGTGACTAAAGTAATAGATCAAGGTGGGGCTGTAGATGTAGCTTATCTAGACTTTAGTAAGGCTTTTGACACTTTCCCACATCGCAGACTAAGATAGTTAAATGGATAAGATCTTGGTTGCAGGACAGAAAACAGAGATTTGTAGGAAAGTACAGTCAAAGGAGGCAAAGGTTACAAGTGGAGTACCCCAGGGATCTGTACTTGGACCAGTGCTTTTGAATATCTTTATTGGTGATATTGCAAATGGAATTGAGGGGAAAATGTGCCTTTTTGCAGATGACACAAAGGTATGCAACAGGGTAGAACCACCAGGAGGGGTAAAACAAATGATTGATGATCTAGGTAGATTAGAGGAATGGTCAAGAGCATGGCAACTACAGTTTAATGCCAAAAAAAAAAAAATGCAAAATCATGCACTTGGGTCTCAAAAATCCGAAGACTAAATATAGTATAAATGGCACTATAATGGAAACTACTGAGGAAGAGAGGGATCTAGGTGTCACTATTTCAGGGAACTTAAAGGCAGGTAGGCAATGTAACAAAGCAATAAAGAAGGCAATGAAGAAGGCAAGTCAGATGCTTGGTTATCAGGAGAGGTATCAGCAGTAGAAAGAAAGAAGTAAAAATGCCACTGTAAAAATTATTGATACAACCTCATTTAGAGTACTGTGTTCAGTTCTGGAGGCCATACTGTATCTCCAGAAGGATATAAATACATTAGAGACTGTACAAAGAAGGGCAACTAAAATGGTGCATTGCCTAAATCACAAAACGTACCAGTAAAGACTAAAAAATATCGTAATATGTATAGTTTAGAGCAGAGAAGAGAAAGGGGGGACATGATAGAAACATTCAAATATATCAAGGGCTTTAACACGGTACAGGAGGGAGACATTCTTCACAGGAAGAGGAGCAGCAGAACACAAGGACATGCAGTGGCGTAACTCCCGGAGGCAATGGAGACATTGGCCGCCGGGCGTTAGCCACTAGGGGGGGCACAGAGGAGCCGGCAGCAGGAGCCTGTGACTTCTGCAGTGAGCAGTAACGTACCTGCTGCTGCAGTTGTCACATTAGAGAAGGAGCCAGTCAGTGCAACAACTATTGGGGCAACTTAAGCACAAGCTCCCACTGCTGCAGCTACGTGCAGCAGCCGTGTCATGTGCAGGGATGAAACTGAAAGTAAACGAATACAGGTCCTAGCAGCCCTCTCTGTCGGAAGCTCAGGGCTGCTGGAAGCTAGCTAGTTTACTTTTAGTTTCTTCTTCACTGTAATTCAGTTCCTCTGGCAGGTCTGAGGGAGCTGCTGATCTCAGCTCAACCCCCTCACCAGCCTCCCAAGAGTTTCCATGAAACAGCCCAGCACTGCAGCAGGCTCCACAGGAGCTGTCCGAAAAGGGGGCGGGGCTAAACGGCAGGCCCTTCGTCGGCATGGTGAGTGTGACTGGAAGGTGCACTGTATGTATTTATCTCTCTCTTTCTATGTGTGTGTGTGTGTGTGTGTGTGTGTGTGTGTGTGTGTGTGTGTGTAACTATTATACTGTATAAATGTGTGCATGAGTGTGACTGAATAAGTGTGTGACTGCAGGTGTTTGACTATGTATATATAGGTGGGCCCCAGCCAGGCCGTGGACAGCGATCAAGGCAGCCAGGCCAGCAGCAGCTCAGCTGACTTAGGTGAGTACAAAACTGAAAAGGGGGGACAGAGTGCCCAGGCCCCAGCCAAAGAGCACGTACCCCCTGTCAGAAACCATGTGTCAGAGAGCGTGTATCCCCTTACAGAGAGCATGTACCCACTGGGCAGAGAGCATGTACCCCCTGGCAGAGAGCATGTGTCAAAGACCGTGTATCCCCTGACAGAGAGCATGTACCCCCTGTCAGAAACCATGTGTCAGAGAGTGTATATCCCCTGACAGAGAGCATGTACCCACTGGGCAGAGAGCATGTACCCCCTGGCAGAGAGCATGTGTCAAAGAGCGTGTATCCCCTGACAGAGAGCATGTACCCCCTGTCAGAAACCATGTGTCAGAGAGTGTATATCCCCTGACAGAGAGCATGTACCCACTGGGCAGAGAGCATGTACCCCCTGGCAGAGAGGCAGGTATCCCCTGGCAGAGAGGCATGTACACACCGGGCAGAGAGCATTTACCCCTGGCAGAGAGGCATGTATCCCCTGGCAGACAGGCATGTACACACCGGGCAGAGAGCATGTACCCCCTGGCAGAGAGCATGTACCCCCTGGCAGAGAGCATGTACCCCCTGACAGAGAGCATTTACCCCCTGACAGAGAGGCATGTACACACCGGGCAGAGAACATTTACCCCCTGGCAGAGAGCATGTACACACCGGGCAGAGAGGCATGAACCCCCTGGCAGAGAGAACATATCCCCTGGCATAGAGCACGTATCCCCTGTCATAGAGCATGTACCCCCTGGCATAGAGCATGTACCCCCTGGCAGAGAGCATGTACCCCCCTGGCAGAGAGGCATGTATCCCCTAGCAAAGAGCATGTAACCCTTGGCAGAGAATACAACCCCTGGCATAGAGCATGCACCCCCTTGGCAGGCAGCATGCAACATTGAAACCCTTGGCATCAACAATGAAACCCGTAGCAATGAGCATGTAGGTAAGCAGCAGTTATATGTAATAGGCATTACGGTGTGTAGTATTATATATAATGGGCATTACAGTGTGTGGCATAATGTGTAAAGGGCATTACGGTGTTTGGAATAACGTGCAATGGGCATTTACGGTGTTTGGTGTAATATGTGATAGATATTATGTTGTGTGGCATGTGTAGTGGGCATTACGGTGTGTGGCATAATGTGTAATGGGCATTATGGCATGGGTATAATATGTAATATTATGGTGTAAATTATTGGCGCGTGCCTTCGGTGTGCACTATCCCTATTTTAAATTTGTCTGGCTCCTACAATTTCATCCTGACGCCTACATTTAAAAAAAAATTGGCAAGCCCAGGCATAACATGTAATGGGCATCACGGTGTGCGGTGTAACGTGTAATGGGCATCACTGTGTGTGGTGTAACGTGTAATGGGCATCGTGGTGTATAGCCAAACATGTAATGGGCATCACGGTGTGTGACAAAGTGTTTAATGAGTATCGTGGTGTGTGGCAAAAACGTGTAATATTCATTGCGGTGTGGCAAAACGTGTAATGGGCATTGCGGTGTGTTGCTCAATGTGTAATAGGCATTACTGTGTTTGTGTACGTCTAAGGGGCATTATGGTGTGCAAAACCAATATTATCTGTGGCATCTGGGGGTCAAAGGTGCTGTCTGTGGTATATGGGGTCAAAGATGCTGTCTGTAGGATCTGGGAGCCTCCGATACTATCTGTAGTGTATGTGGGGGGGTAACCAATGCTATCTATGGGTTGCAGGTGCTGTCTGTAGATCTAGGGGTCACTTATGCTACGTATGTGTATTTGTGTGTGTGTGTAAGGGGGGGGGGGCACTACCATCTTTGTCGCCTCCGGGCACCTGGTATGAACTTACGCCACTGAGGACATGCACTGAAACTAGAGGGAGGAAGATTCAGGGGAAATGTGAGGAAGAATTACTTCACAGAAAGAGTAGTAGATAAGTGGAATAGGTAATAGAGGCAAATACAGTAGAACAATTTAAACATGCTTGGGATAGGCATATTGATATCCTTACAAAAAAATAAGGATCAAATATGGTTTGAGGTAACATGTTTAAAAAAAGGGAAGACTAGATGGGCCAAGTGGTTCTTCTCTGCCTCCTGGGGCATTACAATGTGTGGCATAATGTGTAAAGGGCATTTTTCAATTATTATGCAGATTTCTTTTTTCTTTTTTTAGTAGCTCTAAAGGAGGTTTATTTTTTCTCGAGTAGCTTACACCCCCAAAAAGGTTGAAGACCAGTGTATTACATCATTTCTATGCTATATACGGTATAGTGGTATTAAGTAGCTATTAGGTATACACAGTGATGTGAAAATAAGGTCTTTATGTATTCCGATCTTCGCTCCACCAAGAAAATGGGATCTAGGCAAACTGGAGCGTTGTGTACATGTTCCTGAGGATCAGGAATAGGTTGGTGGTCTATCACACTCCATTTTATCACTTTTCAAGTCTTAGTACATGATAAATGGCTTTTCACTGCCACATGAATAAACCCATAAGCACCAATAGTTTTTTCTTCATTCAGGTCTTAAAATGAATTACATACAAATAGGGGTAAAAGGGGAAGGCTTACTAGGGATTATACTAACACCTGTAGTACATTGTCAGAATTCTCAGTGAGGATGTTGCTCAAAATAGTGATGTAAAGCCTGATATGAGGGGCGCACGGGGAGTGCTGAAGGTAGTGACTATTACATTGTATAAAATTTAGAAAGTGTCACCAAAATGATAGGCTGAAGTGGATGATGTAACAGATGGAGATGATTGTCAGGTTTAACCATCTCTCTCTATTATATGTCCTTTTATTCTCTCATATACAGTATGTGGCCAGCATTAGTCGTCAGGCGCAGACGGGCACTGAGATTCGTACTAGAGAATCTTCCCTAAAAAGGCATGCAGTAGGAATGTCTCTTCTTGGAAATAAGGAAATATTTTCCTTTTTTAAGTGATAGCATCTGTTATTTCTTACACCAATGAAAATATGAGGCAGTGCCACTATATATTTTTATGTGCTGTTTCACTTGCATTGCCGTATATCGTATATAGATCTATCCATCTTTAATGGGCTTTGTAAGATCATTATTGTCTCGGCTTGCTATGCGTGCATGTTCATGTCTGTGTAATAAACAGGGAGGGGGGGGGGGAATAAATAGCCAATGGAAATTACTGGATAATTGATCCCCCGACGTGTATTTAATTAGGTCCGAAAACCAGCAGAGCCTGGGACTTTTTTTTTAAGAAAAGAAATCCTTGATAACCATGATCGCAAAAACATATGGATCTGTGAACTTAGTCAGGATTTAATAATCATGATAAAAAAAACAACAACAGTAAAGCCCCGTTTTTACTGCTCGTGGCTAATGGAATTTCTCCCACAGTATCAGATCTGTCGTTTCCATTCACTGCTCTGGAATTGAATCTATGGAGCACTGCACAGGACCCCTTCTCTTGTACTGTATGATGGGCGTTACCTGGTGAATGAATTATGGGTAATTTGCTGTGTCGCCTAGAGTACCAAACAGTTATCAATGTATATTTTAAAATATAGTATATAATACACATTTATTGATTTCCAATTTTGGTACTTATATGTTAGTTGGGTGCCCACTAAGCAATTTGTTTATTGGGCTGGCTATTCTGCGTAATGAAATCGCATCGCATCGCATGGGCCATTTTAGGGCAATGCGATGTTATTTTCCTATGTAATTTATTCACTGCTCTCTCAGCCCCGGGCCATCGCATCGCATCTGCTGCAAAATCGCATGCGATTTTATAGGGTGTGCAATGCCATGACATTAGGTATACAATAATACGATTGTATGTCCGAAAAATAGGTTTAACACACCCCCCCACTATCCACGCCACCCGAAGCGTGGCGAGCGCAGCGAGCGGATCATGTCCTACGACTTTTTCATTACCCCACTATCCACGTCGGAATACATGTAAAGTAACTCCACGCAACTCCACGCTTATGTGGATAGTGGGGGTATGAAAAGGTCGGAGGACGCGTTCCGCCGCGCCACGCTTCGGGGTGGCGTGGATAGTGGGGGGGGGGGGTGTAAAAGCTATTTTTAGGACATACAATCATATTATTGTATACCTAATGTAATGGCTTCGCAATAAAATCAATGCAATGTGATTTCCCTACGTTACCATCCGTATGCTAATTGGGCGCCCAACTAACATATAAGTACCCCAATTTTAAATATACTGTGCCAGAATTAGGAGTACATGCAAGGAGATAACTAGGGGGGTGTCCCCGATGCTCAGGGGCACTGTTGTAGCCGTGGTGGCATATTTATACTTGAACCTGAAGAGCTCCCAGAGGACCGCATGACATTTACTAGATGCACCCAGTGTCCTGCTTTCTGTATTTTAATGCTGCCCCCTCTGTGACTGTGAAGCTGGGTCAGTGCAGCAGGGGATGTGGTGTGGCATAGTGCAGCAGGGGATGTGGTGTGGCATAGGTGGGTAGTGCGTGGGGAGGGGGGACATGGTGTGGCATAGGCATACCTCCATCTTTTGATGGTTTCAAATCGGGACCTGTCACATCGAATTCATAATTGACCCAAAAAGGGGTGAGATGATTTGGTGGATGGGCTTGGCCTTTGACAGATGGGGCGTGGCCCCTGGTTTTGTCACTTTTGTGTATACCTAGCTCTCTGTTAGCAGCTGGGCAGCCCCCGGCTCCCTCCCTGCACTTACAGAATTCCCGCCCAGGCTCAGCACGCGAGTCTCGGGACCTCGTGAGATCCTGCCATCGGATCTCGCAAGATCTGGACTCTTTAAAGGCATGGGTGGCCGGCCTCCATCTTCACTCCAGACACGGAGAGTGAAGAGGCAGCGCATCCTTGCTGCTTGCCTGCCTGCCTGCTGTCCTGAGGTGTTCAGGGTAGACTGGAAATGAGTGGAAGTTAATGTTATTGAGGTTAATAATAGCGAGGAGCAAAAAAGGCAAGAGCAAATTCTGCAATTTTAGCGGTTTTAAAAAGTAAATAATGCAGATCCAAAACACAAGACAAGGAAGGGTGGTGTTTTGGAACAGATTGAAAAGTGCCCGGTGCACACCCCTTGTTTTTATGCATAATGCAATTTTTTTATACTATGACATGGAAAAAAAATGTGAACATTCTTTCCATTTTAGTGGAATTCATAATGGAAATTAATATGTAGTCTTCCATACCCATGAGTAAATGCAGTCTCCCTGCTTTCATATAAATAGGAAACATACTGTACCTTATAATAGTTCTGTTTCACAGTCCCCCAGATCAGACCCTTTTTCTATATGCTATTGCTCTTTCTGCCCAAATGATTGTGACAATCCCCAACTTGCTCTGCTGTGTAAATCCTGTTTGCCCAGAGAGCCTCACTGTTATCAGCCAGAGGTGATTTAAATTTGCACCGCTTCTTGGGCACTGCTGCTTCTTTGCCACAGTCAGACGCAGGATTCTTCATATAAGCTCACGGCACCAAGGTACAGGATGCATCTGATGCATCTGGTGTTGCTGGATTCATACCGCCAATGCTGGGTTATAGCAGTGCAGTCTTTTGTATTCAATAAATAAAAATGTGTCCTAATAATAATCTAATGTTCCTTTAGTTTAACCAGGTAAGGAGATATTCTTTTTTTTAGTATATTTGCCTTTGTTGTGTTTTCCAAATTCTGGGTAAACTTCCGTGTGACCCTATTACCATTGATGTGCACTTCTTAACCATTTGAGTGCCAACGTTGCTGTGAGCGAGTCTCAAAATATCCCCTGAAAATGCCAGCACCACTCACAGCGACTTTTCTTTTAGTATAAATAGTCAATTAATTGAAAATTGGTGAAACATTGCGCCCAAAAAAAGAACAGTCACTGGGCCAGATGCACTAAGTTTCAAAAGTAATGAAATGGAGAGTGATAAACAACCAACCAATCAGCTCCTGCCTGACATTTTTTAAACACAGTCTGTGATATGGCAGGTAGGAGCTGATTGGCTGGCTGTTTATCACTTTCCATTTTATCACTGCTGAAGCTTAGTGCATCTGGCCCACTGTGAGTGAGCTGGCATTTTTAACTGATATTTTGAGGATCTCAAACGGAAACGTTGTTACTCAAAAGGTTAATAAAAAGGTTTGCTTGCTAAGTTTCCCACCTATTTTGACAAATTCTCCTGCCACTCAAAGGGTTAACCAGAGAATGTGTATTGCACTGGCAGTTTAGAAGCAGGCATTAATAGCGGTTTAGATCACCAGGTGGTAACAGGGTTCATTGTTTATAAACAAGAGAGAGCCTCCACTTCTATCAGGTGTTCTACATTACTTTGATGTTAATTCCGGCCTTCAAAGTCTCCCTGTAATACGCTGCCTTAAACTTTGAGATATCATATCGTACCGAGGTAGTTTATTGTGTTTAGTGTGTTGTTCCTAGGCCAGAACCTGGCAGCCGGATGAGGGGAAAGGGACGTTTTGTTAATCTAGCCTAGCTCATTCGGGCAGGTCTATGTGTTTCTGCCAAGAGCAGAAACATTTTCAAATTTCCTTTTCCCTCACATGGTATTGAGTACTCAGAACTGATCATGGCTGATTCTGGACAGATGCAGGCTGTAACAAGTATGATGATAAATAGGTAGGTTTTGCCAGGCATAATGCTCTCTGTGGCTCCACAAAGTTCACAGTATGAATCATTACATGGGCTGTGCCATTTATTGATGAAAACTAGATGTTTATTTAAAAATAATAAAAAAAAACAATAAAAAAAAACATAGCCCAGTACTTACTCAGCGGCTGTGATAGAAACAGATTGGAGGAGCCAGAGCTGACGTCACATGACTTCCCCTAAAATGCCTGGGCATGCCTGCAGTTTACCTGACACTCCCAGAAAAGAGCCATTTACCACCCACAAACACCGGCTAAAAAAAAAAGTTTCAGGATTTTATTGCAGGATGGCCTTGGGCATGCGTGCTATGTTCCATACGCATTTGCAGTCTATCGATAATTTCTAAAATAATTGTTATATGCATTCAGAATCACAGTGTACAGTATATGGAAACGCTAACTTGTACCAGTCTGATTAAGCTCATTTGTATTTGATTTTATGACGGCCTATTATTTAGCTCATCGTTGTAGATACAGTACGTGCCACAGTGCACATGTCTGAGGCAGGCTGGTTCACAAATTCTCGTTCTTTTGCAGTAAAGTCTATTTCATCTATGACATCAATTTGAGGCATCTGTTATTGTTTAAGCACATGAAACTTGGCAATGAAATCGCTAGAACCAGGAATTTGGAAGTGAAAACTTTGAGCAGTAGTTCCTCCAGCCACATACTGGGCAACACTTTTCTGTGCTATTTACATAGAGATATGCTTGGTTGAATGTTGTATAAATCTAGTATAATTTATATTATACATGAATAAATTAATGTTTAACTTAGTATTTTAAAGAATCACCAAACTGGCAATGTACATCTCATTTAGTGCTGGATTTTAAATATACTTTGTTTTACAGAATGAAAATGGACTATTCTTTCAAACGCTCTGGTTTGGCAAATCTAGGAAAGCATTTGTTTTTGATATTTGTTATGTATGAATTACATAAAAGACTGTTGTACGTCTACTAAAAATTACAGACTGCACAAACATTTACAAACACCGTAATGTTCAGTTAAATATTGCTGAATAAAGGGTTGTCCCTATAGAAATGACAAAGTATTTTGTATTTCATTTTATCTGTGTAAGGAGGCTTTAACATTAGGATAGAATTAGGGCAATTCCATGTTCTCCCAATGACTGGGTTGTGGGATTTGGGTATTCCAAAAAGTTGAAAACCGATTAAAATGAAAGATTATTGGTATCAAAGAGTCAGGGACTTTTAACATCCAAGGGATCATCAATAATCTATGTCTGACAATCATCGGATCAGCAGGACGGGGAATTGTGGGGTAGATGTATCATCCGCATAATTCATTTATTCGTTTTTAACCATTCTCCAATTACTTTCACACAGACTTACTATTGTACTTGTGGGTGACTATGGGATGTAATTCGATTTTAGGATTATTAGCTGTGTCACAGTATATAGGACCCGTTTCAGCTTTGCTCACAATGTTGCAATTTTGTCCCATTCCAATGTTTTGGGGACTGCGCATGTGCTGTTATGCGCATATGCAGCCCCCCTGTGCGAATGTTTTTGGCGACTTACATAGTCGCCGAGCTGTTCGCAATCATCAGGCGGATATGGGGTAGGGCATAGGGACGCACAGGAAGCTGCCCACAAAAATGGTGGGTGCACTCAGCAAAAAGGCTGGGCATCCCCATGAGAACGCAGGCAGGCCGATGCATGACATCAGTGCCCGCCCCGTCTCCGTCCCAGATGCTCAAAAATATAAGTCAGTCTAGGCTGACTTATATGTACAAATGGGTGCCACAGTCATTTGATGGTCGGTGACCTTTGAATGATTGTTCACCCGTACACTCGCATGCAAATGGATGTGTGAGTGTGCACATCCATTCGCAGGCAAGGGCGGGGAAGAAGGCCATACAGCAGGTGGCATCTGATGGCTCGGTAAGCTGCAAATGTACTTAGCTTACCGAGGCTTACTGAATCCCCCCCATAGAGTGTGGAGACTGCCTATGTACCTGCCTTCCAAACAGGTATCTCAAGTACAATGATATTTGAAAAGTTGTAAATGAGAGTTGGTCCACCAGGTAACATGTCTCCGTTATTGTCAATGGACATGGCCAACACGGTTGATGCAGTGGCTAGCACTGCTACCTGATGGCAGTGAAATCAATTCCTGGTCATGTTCTACCTGTGTGGAGTTTTTATGGTCTCTCTGTTTTCATGGGTTTCCTCTCATACTCCAAGGACATAATAGTAGGTTAAATTGTAAGCTGTACTGGGGCGGGGTCTGATGTGAATAACCAAATACTCTATGTATAGCTCTGGGGAATATGTTTGTACTGTATAAATGGCTGTTAATAAATAGGTAACAGTATTTATTTATTTATGTTGGCAGAGCATTAGTGTGGCACTCTGATACATCCGTTGGAATAAAAATAAAACACTTAAAATTATAAAATAAAACACTTAAATGATGCTCTCTGTGCAGTTCAAGTTTTAAAGGACAAATATGCAAACAATAAAAATAAAAGCTCAATCACTCCTAGAGTGAAACATATTTAAATCATAAACTTTTGTACATAATTATTTCCTTTTTAAAGCTTGATTACTAAGTGGCCAAACATTTAACCACTTGAAAATGGCTGCAGAGGCGGTTGCGAGTGATCTCTGTGATTGAGGCCTGTGACTGAGCTTCCTACTTACACGCCCTCTCCGCACCACCCCAGAGACTTGGATAATGTAACTGCATAGAGCAGCCAATGGACATGCAGGGATGGGAAGGGTCTGCTACCTTCTGTGTTTATGCATGTGTGAGAAAGAGATGTAGTTTCACTCTCTGCCAGCAGATGGCAGTGTTTCAGAGACTCACGGACAGTAGACATATATATAGATGATGCTCCTGGTTTAGGTATACTGCAGGAACCCAGGAAAAATATAATTTTCAATTATTTTAAATAGCCCCCTAGCAATAAACACCAATTACTGTTACCACAACTAATAACCTAGAGTGGCTTGTATGAAATGATGCAGGGTCATAGAAGGCAGAAAGTGAATACATGCATACAGGATTCTGGAGCTTGGGATTCCAATTGTCAGAACACCAACGGCGGCATCTCGAGAGTCAGGATCCTGACACCTTTTAGGTATGTATACTAATCTTCTCCTACCCTCTAATCCAGGGCTGGGCAACACCGGCCCTCCATATGTTGATGAACTACACATCCCAGCATGCCTTGCATCAGTTTCAGCATGGCCACATAGCAAAACTAATGCAAAGCATCCTGGGATGTGTAGTTCATTAAAATCTGGAGAGCTGGTGTTTCTCTGCCCTGCTCTAATCCTAACCCCCCTACCTGTAGACCAGGCATGTCAAACTCAAAATCCCAGGGAATGAGTAAAAATTCACATTCTGACACAGAGAATAAGATGAAATTTACATTCTGACACAGGGAATGAGTAAAAATCCACAATTGACTCAAGGAATGAGTAAAAATTCACATTCTGACCCAGGGTGCCAGATAACACATATGCCCCCACAGTGCCAGATAACACATATGCCCCCACGGTGCCAGATAACACATATGCCCCCTCAGTGCCAGATAACACACATGCCCCCACAGTGCCAGATAACACATATGCCCTTACAGCGCCAGATAACACATATGCCCCCACAGTTCCTCTTCTTCACCCCCCCGACTTCCATCCGACCCCCCCACCACACCCCACCTGTAAGTAATACCCCTTTTAGACCAAAACGCCGGGTCGCACCCGGCTTTTTGGACCCTGGTTGAAGCCGGGTGCGACCCGGCGTTTAGGGGCATTTACACCGGATGGGCTTAAACGCCCACACCCCCCTCCCGCCCCTTCCCGGCGCTTGAAGATGACAGCGCGATGTCATCTTCAAGCGCCGATCAACGCCGCCGTACCCGGAACGCTGCTGGGGGCAGCCCAGCACTAAGGTAAGCTGCTAGGCTGCCCCCAGTCCCCGCGCACACCCAACCGCCATTGGACAGGAGGTGAATGGATGCCGCACACAGGCATCCGTTCACCTCCCTCCCCCGCCGCCGCTGCTGTCTGCAGAGTATAGCAGACAGCAGCACCGGCTGTCAGTGTCAGACTGACAATCCGTCCAACCTGCGGACGCTGTGGTCCGCAGGTTGGACGTTCCCCATTCATGTAAATGGGAGCCGGGTCATCCGACCCGGCGTTCTCATTTACACCGCCCTCTACCCAGGTCCTAGCCGTGTTCTACCCAGGTCAGGACCTGGGTAGAAGTCCCGTGTAAAGGGACACGGCGTTAGGGATTTACACCGCCGAAGAACCGGGTCTGACCCGCCACTGACCCGGATTTTTCGGCGGTGTAAAAGGAGTATAAGTCTTACTATTTTTGAAGCGCCGTCCGCCCCTCCACCTACACTGCAGCAAGACTCCAGCACCTTCAGCCGCAAGACACCAGTGCCGTCTGCCCCTCTGCCGCCAGATATCCTTCCCTCCCTATGGCGGCTGACTGATCTCCTCCACTGACTCCTTTGGCACCTGATGCCATGTAAGCGCCGTACGTCAGTGCATGTCACCCACACACACGTGCACCTCCGCAAAGGACTGCTGGGACCGGGCTTCAGAAAAAACATCAAGCCCCACCAGCAGCCATTGAAGCCCGTTCCCAGCAGAATTTTTCAAAGGTGCAAGCACTGTGGGCCACAAAAATCGCATGCGGCCCACGGGTCGAAAGTTTGACATGCCTGCTGTAGACTAACCCTCCTTTCTTAGTGCCTACCCTTAAACCCCCTGCAACCTAACACTAACCCTCCCCTCCTTCAGCCTAACCCTAATCTTTGCTCTAGTGCCTAAGCATAAACCCCACCCGTAATCTATCCCCTAACCCTCTCCACCATGCTTACGATTGGGATGCCAACAGTTGTCAGCGATGTTGGGATCCAGATGCCTGTCTTCTCCAGTTTCAGGATTCTTGTGCCAGACTCCTGTCTGCCATTATCCCGGACCCCTGTATGCTAACCTGATTCCATGCATACAGTGTGTGTGCATGATTGCAGACAGGTGTGTATACCAGAGCTTGCTACTTCTTACAACTAGAGAGCAGTAATGAGGGGGGTGGCGATGCACACGTATAGTAATCTATGGGGCATGCAGGAGAGATTGTGAGTACCCAGAAACCCACATTTTTGGGAAGACAGAGAAAGTCTCTAGGGTCAACCCACCATTTCTGTTTATGCCCCCAAAGTGATGAAAACGCCCCTTTTTATGAAGGTAATTTCCCTTTTTGGTTACAAGCCAAAGGTGTGCATATTGTTTTTTTTACAGCACACACCTTCTCCATGTGACCAAATAGGGAAGGCATATGGCCCTGCGGTTCAACCAGGTTTTCATCATGCTTGGTGCATTTCTTTTTCATAACACCTGAAGTGTGGCTATGATATTAGTGTTGGATAGAGTAGATGGTCTTTCCAATTTTGGGCTATTGGAGATCTTATAGCTATAGGAGGTATGTGGTCTATGTATCATCATCTTACATACAGATAGTGGTAGATGTATCAACATCAACAGATTTAGAGGTGCAAAAGAGCCAATTCTGAGGAGACAGTAACACTAGAACCTTGACAACCAAATTCAGACTCCAGAGATTGTATTAAAGTAGTAAGTGAGTTTAATTTATATAGCGCACTTTCTCCAACAGGACTAAGAACCCTTCCAGAAAATGTTGCAGATGTCTCTTGTTTTGCTACAGTAACGTGCGTTTTCGGGGATTTAGCCGTAAATATGGTTTGATAAATGGGTCCCAAAGACTGATGCAAGTACCACTCTATCACATATGCCCTTATGGCTGCAGTCTGGAGTCCCGACTCCCTGATATGCAATATTGAGAGGTATGCCATAATACAGCAGTTTCCTAACATTGCTGTTTTTCTGCAAGTCAGGTCAGCAGTGATTGTTGGTCATGTGCTGGTATCTTCAGGAAGAAATTACTAATTGTTTTGCAATAGTATACATTTCCATTACATAAATATCATGGGTATGTAACATCTCATCATCCATAGTCTGGGTCACATGCACTGTCTATATACAGTTGGCAGGCTGTTGGCAATGCCTCAGGTTGGTTTGAAAAAGCAAACTCCCTCTTTAGTGGACAAAACCATGGGCCTTATTTTGGTTCATTCTTTCTGACAAAATCCTTCTTAGATGGGCAAAACCATGTGCACTGCAGGGGGGGCTGATGTAACATGTACAGAGAGAGTTAGTTTTGGGTGGGGTTTTATGTCAAAGTGATATCTATATTGCAGTGTAAAGATAAATCAGCCACTATTTACCCTGCACAGAAACAAAATAACTCACCCAAATAGAATATAACCTCTTACAAGCAGGGCCCTCTTTCCTTATGTGCTTTTCCTACTTATCTAAACCCCCCTCGAAGGCACCAAATCCTGTGCCAGATTTTTCTGTCTGATCTATCTGGTGGGAACAAAAACCTGGAAATGTATGGGAGCAAATGACAATCAAAAATGTCCACCCAAATGCAGGAAAACAGAAAACAAATATATGCTTTGATAAATTTGTTATATCAGAATGATTTAGGGTAAGATGTATCAAACGGAAAATGCAGTAAAACCCCGGTTTTACCGCATTTTCCAATGTATCAAAAATGATACCGCATTGAAGGGTATCGCCACCTTTGGGTGGCGATACCCTATAGAAGCCTATGGGCTTCTTTTCGCCGCCGACGCAAGCCCACCGCCTCGCCGACCCCCCCTCTGGCTTACCTTCCTGAAGGGTCCTCCTGGACCCTGGAAGGTAAACCCCTCCTCCCCCTAGTGAAGCAGCCGGACATCCTTCCGGCTGCAGGGGGGAGAAGGAGGCGCCGGGGACAGCCTGTTTAGCTGTCCCCGGCGTGAGGGGAGAGCCAGGCAGCAGGGAGGCGACGGAGACCCCCCGCACACCAGAGTACAGGTATCGCGGGGGGGCTCCGTCACCGGAAGGGCGGCGATGTATTTTAATACATCTCGCCCTTAAACAATTTGTCTGACTGATCACTGTCTGTTTTCAAGCATTTGGGAACAATTTTTTGATTGTCATTTGCTCCCATACAGTTCCAGGTTTTTGTTCCCACCAGATTGATCAGACAGAAAAATCTGTACATGTGTACACACCTTAATCCTTATTTAAGTTTTGCCTGCTGATGCATCTATGTTCATGTGCCCTGTACTTGTCCTCTACTGTCTTCAACTATATTCATTTCTGCACTCTGGGCATTATTCTGGTCAATGCGGTCCATTCCGAATTCTTTCAGAGGGCGCTTTTTAGCCGTCTGCGCATGCGTAGGCAACGCTATGCGCATGTGCCACGCATGGTCTCCGTACTCATTCTCACTAATACCGTACAGAAATGTCCACCGAATTGACTCGGGAAATATGGGCGTTTTTGGGCGTCATTCGGACTTACACAAGGGTGTGGTTTCAAAGTGGGAAAAACTGGGCGTAAATATGGGCGTACACGAGGGAGTGTACGAACTCTGGTAGGCGTGCATTCGGACAGCACACCGACTGCAAACGAACCAACACACATGAAATATGCGGTCTTCATAAGCAAGTTTCACTTTGCGGAGAGCACTTGTTCATGTGCTAGGCATTCGGTTCGCCCAATTAGTACGCCCGCACCTGAAGCACTGTCAGCTGAACATAATACAATCCACTCCTCTACTCATGACTCATTAATTACACTCTTTTCATTGCTTCAATTGGAAGCATTGCTGCCTAAAGGGACCATTACTTAAAGGGGTAACAATGATTGAATAGCACTTCACATGATGTAAGGGTTAATGTAAAGTGGTAGTAATGTGTTTAAGTATCAAATAGGATTTAATTGATTACAATTACAAACAATCCCTTTTTTATGAGGTAGCCTAATTGCATAAGTGTGTCATGTGACAGATTTATGAGTTCAAATAGTCGTGAGTTTTGCGGAAATACACCGCATTGGTGCGTACGGCCAGCTTCCCGTCTGTTCTGACACTGTAAGACAGTGCAGAATCTTTGTGTGGCCACCGCACACGCACGGTTTGGATGTTGTCCAAAAACACACCCTCTTCTTAGAGAGCGAGTCCGTCCGAATGCGGAGGACCTGTGGGCGTTTGTTCTTACAATGTCCGCACAGCGTAGCGTGCGGTTTGCTCTGAAAGAATTCGGAACGGACTGCACCAACCAGAATAACCTCCTCTGTGCTGTGGATCCCTTGTGGCTCTATATAAATAAAGGACAATAATAACTTTCAAACTCACACACACTAAAAGTTTTTTTTTTCTAAACTGTGTTTCCATTTTTTGAAGATTGAACCGATTCCCCTTTGCTCCCATAATACATTGCATACTTGCCTACCTGACCCTTTCCGTGCGGGAGAAAATGCTCTGTTCCTGGAATTCCCTGGTAATCTATGATTGCCATCACCTGTGGTGAAACTCCTTTACCTAGCTCCCCACAGGTGATGGCAATCATACATTACCAGGGAAGTCCAGAAACAGAGCATTTTCTCCCGCATGGAGAGGGTCAGGTAGGCAAGTATGATACATCCAGCCACAGGCCTTTATTCAGATGATCGCAGTACAGATTTGTTCTCAAAATGGGCAAAACCATGTGCACTGCAGGTGGGGCAGATGTAACATGTGCAGAGAGAGTTAGATTTGGGGGAGTTATTTTGTTTCTGTGCAGGGTAAATACTGGCTGCATTATTTTTACACTGCAAATTAAGATTTCAGTTTCAACACATCCCACCTAAATTTAACTGTATCTGCACATGTTACATCTGCCCCACCTGCAGTGCACATGGTTTTGCCCATTTTGAGAATAAATTTGTACTGCGATCAGATTTGAATAAGGACCACATACCAAGAGTACTTTTACATTTTGAGCAAATGTGCGAGTAGGCTGGAGAAACTGGCAAACTTGAGGCTGAGGGTTCACCACGGCTGGGCTGGATGTTGGTGCAGCTGGTAAGCTTGAGGTTGGGGGTTTACCACTTCTGTCCCTTGCGTATGTGTTGGGCTGGGTGTGGGTACCTCCGGTGGAAAGGTATGGATCAGTACAATGGTGAGCGTACAGAAAAAAAATAGTGATTTCTTACCAGAAGGTGTTGGTCGATCAGCATGATCCCTAGGTTGCGACAAGGTGTGGGCTGGGGTGGCTGTTCCAAATGCGTTTCGTCCTATGTAAGGACTTTCTCATAGGACGAAACGCGTTTGGAACAGGCACCCCAGCCCACACCTTGTTACTTATATGCAATAGGCAGTGCTATCATTGTACACCTATGTGCCTTCTTTTTTCCTTCTGTAATCACTACAGCTATTGCTTGTTCAATAAACTGTGCTTTCATTTAAGCACTAGCTCCCATCTATTATTTACCCAGCATTACCCCCTTTTTTTCCCCCACATCCCCTACCACCCCACTGCATGCAACACGTCGCAACCCAGGGATCATGCTGATCGACCAACACCTTCTGGTAAGAAACCACTATTTTTTTCCTGTACGCTCACCATTGTACTGATCCATACCTTTCCACCGGAGGTACCCACACCCAGCCCAACACATACGCAAGGGACATAAGTGGTGAACCCCCAACCTCAAGCTTACCAGCTGCACCAACATCCAGCCCAGCCGTGGTGAACCCTCAGACTCAAGTTTGCCAGTTGTGAGTAGTAACCCGTCGTGGGACAGTTTCTCCATTTATTCAATCAGCAATTACAGTACTGCAATGGACATCTAACCACAACACCCAGCCAACAGTTATTGTTCCAGACACCAGTAACATTAAACCAAGCTCCAGTTGGAACTTTGAGACATTCACCCATTGACTACCCCAACCCCTGAGCGCCAGTACTGTTACTACTTATCCAGGGGGGAATAGGACTGCCCCCCACCAGTACAGGCAGCCAAGGGTTGCCCTCTCGGAGCGCCTTGTAATCACCCCAATCCCAAATGTGTGAGTACCCTTGCTCAGGGTTGCCTACCTGACCCTCTCCTTCAGGGAGAAAATGCCCTGTGCCTGGACTTCCCTGGTAGTGCAAGATTACCATCACCTGTGGTGAAACAAATTTGTTATCAATTACCAATCAATTGGGGAGCTAGGTAATTGATAAGAAAGGTGTTTCATCACAGGTGATGGCAATCACCAGAAGCAGGTAAGATCAGAAGATGCAACAGATCTGCAGGTCTGCGCATCAGATTGCGATCACAGACAATTTGCAGTAAAAAGGTCCAAGAGATTGGCCAATCAGTTAAAAATCGCTTTGATGAAGCTGGGGTTTCCTTCCCTCGGGTTATCTTACCCTTGACACCACAACTCCTGAGGATTACAAAACCTTTCAACTCTCCAACTGGATACGGGACGTACTTTCTCTATATGGTCATCCATAACTTTATATCTACAAAGGATTGGACCAGCAACACAACACATCATTTCCACCCAGGTTTACCGGACAGTACACCAGAATCTATCTGCAGATAATGCATCACTCATCTGGATATCGGCCACCTGGTAATATATCGCTGCTTATAATAGAGACATCCCTCCCAGTACATTTATCCTGGAAATAGGAGTTTAACAGTGTCATAAAAGGGACTTATACATTTTTTAAAGCCAATAATTCCTTTTTAAATGTATTCACATTTTACATATTTATTTTATTAAACTTTTTTATTTAAAAGAAACCGTCACACCTTGAATCATTTGAGAAATACAGCTAGCGCTGCTTATTCTTTTTTTCAGTTGAAAATTGCTGTAGTTTGTAGGCATCTTAATCCTTCGAGTGCCAAGCGAATTTGTCAAAATAGGTGTGAAAACTGGCAAGCAAACATTGTATTCATCATAATGGCCTGTAATGTCGGCGGACATCTCGCACTGCCGCTGAGTCTCGCCCATAATCTATTTTTACAAAACATTTTTTATTTGAATTTATATAACAAATGTGAGCGATGCTGGCATTTTTAGTGGATATTTTGCACATTTCTTACAGAAACGCACTCAAAGGGTTAAGTTACGATTTTATAAAAAAAAAATGGATTCCCGTGAATTGGTGGGTAAGGGCCCCAAGACTTTATTCAGGTCTGTTCGCCGTAGGGCTGCATTTTCACTTGGACCAATGATGTTTTACTGTGCATGCGCATGTGCATATCCATTGTGCCTGCACCCACAGTCCCTGGATAGTGGGTGGAAGGTGGAAAGGGGCGTGAGGCTGCGGGCGGCCCTATTAGCATATGGGAACGCCCAGCATTTCATGGGCGTTCTCATGCTAATGAGGCCATGATCCCCCCCCCCAGTGTATTATTCTGTCCTATGATGCTCTGTCCTCATGTGTTATTAACCTACTAGCACTGGACTTTTAATTATTCCATATGTCATATAGGGCCAGATGTACTAAGCTTGAAAAGTGATAAAATGGAGAGTGATAAACAGCCAGCCAATCAGCTCGTAACTGCCATGTCACAGACTGTGTTTGAAAAATGACAGGTAGGAGCTGATTGGCTGGTGGTTTATTACTTTCCATTTTATCACTTTTCAAAGCTTAGTACATCTCGCCCATACAGTACTAAAATACTGTGACTTTAATTATAATGTTTTTATTTTCTTTTTTTATTATAGTCCAAACTGCTGACAACATGTTTTCTGTGTAATTGAATCAAGGAATGTTAATGAAGTAATAAATAAATCATGATTCAGCCTTGGGTTTGAATGACAAGCAGAATTGTATCGTAGAACAAGTTTTTTTGAAAATGTGACTAAAATGAGAGACTTCATAATGGCCGACAGCACATTCCCTTTGACAGCATGCATAATGTGGATTTGCCTTTCTTTCACACTCTTACTTTTATACACAGCTTGACATACACACACACATACCTTGTATATCTGGCAGGAACAGCCCTCGTGGCGTCACTCAGCCAACTGGCGATTGTTGAAAAGTTCAATTTAGTTGCATGGAAGCTTTAAGGTTTATTGCGACGTTCTCCAGGGGCGTAACTAACTATTCAGCGCCCCCCCCGCCGCACGTTTATTCGGCGCCCCCCACCTAACCTGCCCCCCTTCTTACCCGCGGTCTGCGTCGTCTCGCCCGGCTCTCTGTCGGGACCTTCCTGACGTCACGGTCCCGGCCGGCTCCTGCTGCTACAATGAAAACGGACTCTTAGAAAATGGCTGCCCCCATACTGCAAACAGAAAACTGTCTGCAGTATGGGGGCAGCCATTTTCTAATTGTCAGTTTTCATTGCAGCAGGAGCCGGCCGTGACCGTGACGTCAGGAAGGTCCCGACAGAGAGCCGGGCGAGACGCAGACCGCGGGTAACTATAGCCCCGCAGCCCCCCCGGCGGCGCCCCCAATTTCTCTGCGCCCCCCCGCCACCGCGGGGGCTGCGGAGCTATAGTTACGCCACTGACGTTCTCCTCTCTCTTATGGAAACTATGGGTGCTCAACATGGTAAGATTACTGAATGGTTTGAATGTTGTATGAGAAGACAACTAAATGGAGCCATTGGCACTGAGAAGGGGGGGGGCTGATTCCTAAGGGGCCCGGTGAAGTTTTGGTGAGCAGGAGAACTGTACCACTGGGAAGCATTAGGCACCATCAATAAGGTCATCACCCAAAAAGCCGTCACCGAGAACTTGTTCCCTATTCTGATTGACACTGTGTGTACTCGAAGGGGAGCGATTTTCAGGACTGCACATGCGTATACTTATTTATGCGCATGTGCAGCCTCGCACACATCAGTGTGGGTAGGGGGTGGCGGGCTGGGGGGATTTACCCATGGGAACACTGCCCGTCTTCATGGTAATTCCATGATGACGCGGGTGCAGGGGGCTGGCAGCTGACGTCAACAGATGTCAGCTGCCAGCCTGCTTCCCGCACAGGGCGCCGCAGATCTGAGACATCACTCAGATCTGCGAACGCTGGAGAAATCATTCAAAGGTCGCCAACCACTGAATGATTTCTCCCTCTCACCCAAGGCTGCGAATGGATGCCTGCAGGGGACTGCGACTTGCGATGGGGGGCAGGCAGCCACGCAGGCGGTGGGCAGCGTCTGGTGGACTCGCAAGGCTGTGACATTTGCAGCCTTGCAAGTCAACCAGAATATTCTCCATTGTGTAATGCAGTCATGCGCCCACAATAAAACAAACAAAAACACATGGCTGTTTCTCTGTTTGTAGTAATGAAGGCAAAAGTGTTGGTTAAAGTACAAGTTCAGCTGGTGGCTCCTGGGTACACAGAGACTGCTACACTAGGGGTATATTTTCTGAAGGTTGAATTTTGATCTTCTAAATCAATTGTGTGTTTCGGGGGCTAGAAAACACATTTAATAACATTTCAAAATCAATATAAAAAATCTAAAAGTCTAATAGTAAATATGAACACGGAACTATTTCGATCATTTTTGATCAAATACCCAGAGAGACATATTAAACAGGACTGGAACAGGCGTTTAGGAACAGTGGTGCTTTAAGAACAGAGATGCTTTACGAGAACCCAGACACCACCCATAAGAAACAGGTACTGTACAGTGTGACAACCCATAAATGTGAGTGACCGGGATTTTCTAAACCTGTGCACGGGACTAATGATGGATTAACTACAGAAGTCTAATCAAGGCTGACCACTGAACAGACCGGGGGGAACTCACTAAAGCACAATATTTTGGTGTTAAACATTATACTGATCAGTCAGCCATCAATGATCCAGTGTATTATTGCACAGCAGCCACTTGCGTGAATATCGGCCAGTTACGCAGAAAGGGTGGGTTCACATTTACATACATGTCAGGCCCTGAGGAAGGACCTCTGCATATAGCAACAAGTACAGTCAGCAGCTCATATTGAATACTAAAATAATAATAGTAAGTTTGCGGCTTCCTCATCTGGCAATGAGTCAGTGCATTGGAGGTAGTATTGGGAAACCCTCTCCACCACGTAGGGTAACATACATTCAGTCTGGATAAACTGTTATACTACCATGATAACTACAGATATCCTGTGCTGGTTGACCCTTCACCAATATGAAAGGACTGCGTACCCGACTCACATGAATGGTGGGTATAGAAAAGCCTATCAAGGTATCTTTTAGGTGCCAATGTAGGACTCTACCAAGATGGCGTCTATACTTAAAAACGGACAGGAATGAGATGCGTACCCCAACTCACTCAGCAATATGTATGTACATTCCCACAAGGTATCTTTGGAGGCCAAATGATGGATATTTCCACAAGAATCTTCAATGCAAAAATCCTTTCTCAAAGACTTTTTTGGGCTCATTTGACACCGTCTCTGGGCCTTAAATACAGATCAGTGTCTGAAGGGTGAATGCATGGTGTAGGCTCCGGCATGTTGTCAATGGGACTTCCGGGCGGTAACTTGTTCTGACCGTCGGTGACATCAGCTCAGGCTAACCTCTTCATGTGTCGTCCCTTTGTCAATGTCGACCTTGTGCCTGCCAACCTGACCCGTGGTTCTCAACCTCGGTCCTCAGGGACCCCCAACAGTGCATGTTTTGCAGGTCTCCACACAGTGTTTATCACTCTCCATTTTATCACTTTTGAACCTTAGAGAATCTAGCCCTCTGTATGTAAGATGGCTGGTAGGACATGGTTACCACCATCTATCTCTGGTTAAGGCTTCCTACATCTGCCCACCACTCTGTAACATGGAATTTGGGAGCTCTTTAGCTGACTGTTTACCACTCTCCATTTTTACACTTTTGGAGGAAACACACATCTGGCCCTCTACCACTCACTCTCACCATCCATCACTGCTGTTTGGGAACTGTGCACACATCTTTATTCCTCTCTGAATATTCTTCACTTCATTCACTTCAAGACCCTACACAATATGTGTGTGACACATACACACAAATAATTACTAGATGTTCAACACTGCACAGAAAACATTTCACAATAAACTCGTTGACTTATATTTGGGACACACAATTATGGCTGTATAATCACATACAGCACAGAAAACCAAACGCGGTCCTCAAGGCACCCCAACGGTCCTGGTTATAGGTATATTAATGGTTCAGTTCAGATGGTTAAATCAGACTGACTGAGATACTAATTAAGTGACCTGTGGCCAAGCATGGATATACCTAAAGCTGTGTACACTCGGGGGCGATAGGGTCTATAATAAATGCTGGGAATATGGTCGCAGGCGACCATGTTGCCAGTGATGGAAGTGTGGCCCGCCGATAAATCGCTGGGTGCGCGCTTCCGTTTTCAGCCCCATTGTAATCGCTGGTCGCAGGAGAGGTTTCCTTTCATCAGCGACCATCTCTGGTCGCTGATGAAAAGGAGATACTGGGCAATATATTGCTCAGCAATGTATAGCTAGCAATATATTGCTGAGCAATATATCTCCCCCGTGTGTACAGGGCTTAATACCTGGAAAGTTGGGCTGTCTTGAGGAGCATGTTTGGGAACCAATGACATCTACAATTATTGTCCATGGTGCAAGGTGTTATAATCACACCACCTGGTCAGCACTCCCCTCACATGTGTAAATGAACTAACGACATATCAACAAACACAACTTTATCTTAAAAGGTCTATTCAATTTTTGTATTTTTACACAAACTACATATCAGTTCAAACAACATACAGTACTTGCCTTTTGCGCACAGACTTCTCATCCCTGTGCAGTGGTGCCACCTTATTGACTTCATCTGTAACTTCCTGGGGGTTAACTCAATCCATTCCCGTGCTCGGGGTACCAAAATCTGTAGTTCACGCTCCAGAAATGCAGGGTTCTGGTGGTTTTTTTGGTTGGGATCCTGCCTACCACGCTTCCTAGATGATGCAGACCCATTGCTGGGGTGGGCAGTCACGTCAGCACGCAAATGCTGGGTCTCAGATATTTCAAGTAATGGAACATCTTGTTCTGCCTGGTTGCTTGGCACCGGTTGAGCCACAGAACTTGGTGCTGCTTCTGGCTGTGAGGCTGCCCCTTGGCCTGACTGGGTCATTTGGGCGTGCCTCTCTCTCTTCCTCCTCCGCTCCTCTGCCCTCCTCCTGTATATTTTTGGTCATTGATTGCAATTTAGCTAAAATAAGCTCTTGGTAAGAGATAGACCCGTCAGACATGTTCGCAGCAACCTTTCCTTCTAGGCTGTCACCTAAATATATGCTAAATCCCGCCTTTTTTGGGGGGCAAACTCCTGCCAAAAATGGCGTAAATGATGCCAACTGAACACACGTGTGCATGCGACAGATCACACACAGACTGAGTTGGATGTGTGGTCCATGGCCCAGTCTGTTGTGTCATTCCTCAATCAATATGTATGTAGAGTTTTTATGTATGTGTGTCTTTGTTATAGTGCAATCCGGATAGAAAGGCCATGCCACACTTTACCAAAAAGGACAGCATAACAGGTATCATTAGGTGATATATACATATTTGTTAATATGATACTAATTAAGTGACCTGTACTTCTGGTAGGGCCGGGGATGGTCACATGCATGTGTAGCTCCTGGAGCTACCATCCCCGGCCCTGTGAAAGGACGCATCCATCGTGTGGCCGGAGAGGGTGGCCAGAGGACGGTGGAAAGAAGCAGGGAGGACAGAGGAGGGAGCCTGGAGACAATCACAGCAGTCCTGGAGACAGGCGGAAGTGCAGGCGGCTGCAGCCCCCAGCAGAGTAGCAGACGGATGCGGGCACAGAGGTCACCTGGGTGCAGAAGGGCCGCTGGCTGCAAAGGTCACCCCATATGCCCTGTTTGGTGTGCAAAGGGGGGGCCCTGGCCAAAATCTGAGGGGGATAGCCCACCCCCTGCCCCCACTCACTCTGGGTACAGGGAGGAGGCCTTGGAGGAAAGGTAAAGCTCCTGAAACTATGGCGGTCCCCAGCCCAGCGAGGGCCCAAAATCAACCTTCTGCCCCCGGCCTCACGGAACTCAGCCCAGGGAGGGCCCAACTCCAGCCCCAGGCCTCACTGACTCTCCCCAGGCCTCAGGGACTCTCTCCTCCCCACCACCACCACCCACTCTGGCTCTCCACGCTGTTTCTCCTACAGGAAGATGGCCTGTTGAGGCCTTCAAAATGGTGCCGCAAATGGCTGCCAAAGAACTGTGCACTCAGCCTATGTAACCCCGTGTCTCCTGTGTGATAACTGTACTGTCTCTGCTATACTGTGCTGTATTTACTCTACTGTTACCTACCTGGCTGTTACAATGACTAGTGGCGCCGCTGATGGCTGCCTAAGCGCTGTGCAGCTCGGCGGGTATGTGTTCCCTACGTGACAAACTGTACTGTCCCTGCTATATTGTTACCCACCCGGCTGCTGCAACGACCAGTGGCACTGCTGATAGCTGCCTAGGCGCTGTGCAGCTCTCCTTTTTATATTTTTTATTTGATATTCCACCACCTTTAATTACACTTCCATCAACATTGACATCGCAGCACGCACCATGGCAAGAGAAACTCGCCAGCAGGAGGAGTACTCTATGGCCCACCCTATCTCCCCCTCCTCTGTCCCATCCACTCCTCTACCCCCATCCACACCCCTACCCACACCCACGCCCCTGCCTCCATCCACTCCCCTGCCCCCATCCACTCCCCCCCACCTACCAGTCCCCACCACACCCCACAACCTTGATCCCTACTCCCATCCCTGCCTCATCCTTCCTTGGTCCCCCATTCCCAACCACGCCACCTCCAGGACCTCAAATGATGGATGTCGATGGCAGACATAAGTAAACAATGTGCCTAATGTTGACATACACATTTACATTTACAACACCCACATATGTGCACTCCAAAACATTGTTAGTTCCTCCACAACACTCCAGTCTCACCATGACCTGTGGGGTGTTCTCCAGGAACAAGGAATACACTGTATTTCTATATTTACTGGGCCTGATGAAAAGACCCAGCGGGTCTTGAAATGTTGTCCTCTTCTTTCATGCATTTAATATAAATTGAATTTATCACAAAAGTCCGTGGAGTGCCGCCTATTCATCTCATCGCCTGTTGGGGATAACGGTGGGTGCCATTGTCTATATCTATATTGGAAGGCACCACGGCATTGTACTTACTATTCTGGAGTGCCGATACCCTACAGTTCGGATATATATGTATGTATGTATGTATGTATGTGTGTGGTGTGTGTATGTGTGTGAGAGAGAGAGAGAGAGAAGGGAATAGGTGGAAATGGAAGAGGGAGGGTGAGAGAGGATGAATAAGGGAAATTGGTGAGTGTGTGTCGAAGAGTGAGAAACAGAAGAGAGAGAGGGAAAGGAGAAATTGGGGGAGAGAGAGAGGGGAGCAACAGAGATCAGCCTGAACAAGAGTATATAATACAAGTACTCACTGTGGTGGGGGGGGTGACAGGGAGATCCTTGCTGCAGTGTTTTCTTTGGATCCCTGTGCTGGGTCCTCCTCCTCCCCGCATCCACACAGGCAGTGCACCATCTCCAAGCACCACTTTGACACTTCCTGAGCAGCAGCTCACACTGAGAACTGCTTCAGGCATCCATTAGTCTGGTCTGCTGCTCTGGTCCGGACAGCAGGGGCTGCTCAGACATGTAGTTTTGTTTTAAGTGCCTGGCTGCCACACACCTAAAAAAAAACTACATGTCCCAGCAGCCCCTGCTGTTCGAGAGCAGAGCCGATGGACACACCACGGGGACAGATATCAGGGGCAGAGATAGATAGCGGGTAAGGAGCTATTTAATATTTATAGTTGTAGGATTAGGTCCGGGCCCCCTTCTCTGTCAGGGCCCGGGACTCCAGACCCCCCCTGTCGGCGGGCCTGCTGGTGGGCAGCAGGGAAAGTGAGAGCAAACTGGTGGGCAGCAGGGCAAGTGAAAGACTGCTGGTGCCACAGGGCAAGTGAGAGAAAATCTGATGGGCAGTATGTGATGTGTGACAAGGTGACTGAATTCAACAGTACTCAGCATAAGGAGACAATTCTATAGTGTTAATTTCTTATTTCAGCAATACAGGTTGAGTATCCCGTATCCGATTATCCGTTATCCGAAATATTCCGAAAACCATACTTTCCAGAAAGTGGAAAAAAGAATTTGTTTAGCTAAAAACTCACTGGGGACATCTGTAACAGCACTACTGAGGACATGATATGTAACTGGCACTATATATGTACAAGAAAATGATTGCTTGGCATTCAAATTCAGTATCTGAGATAGTACACAAATTTTGTTCCATGTTTTGAAACCTTGTTTTTTGAACAAATAAAATATATTTGTGTGTATTTTATGTGGTAATAAAATATATTTGTGTTTATTTTATGTGTTTATACAGCATAAATGCAAGATACTTCAAAATACATCATTGAAATATTAAAATATTCCAAAATACGGAATAATCCGTTATCCAAAATTCTCCTGGTCCCGAGCATTTTGGATACGGGATACTCAACCTGTACCAGTAATGCAATTGTAGGTTTTTTTATTTTATTTATTTTACGGGGAAAAAAATTCACATCATTAATATTTTCCCACTATCTCAATCAGAATGGTGGCTTTGGAAACCTGCAAGGAATGTACTCTCAGTGAGCAGTGCACTAACAAAAGTCCCAGAAGAGAACTAAACACCTGCTTCCTGTTGGCAGAGGCTGCACTAGTACAGGACACCAGGTCCATATACAGGGAATATGTAACCTGCCCATAAGGGAGCACATAATGAACAGCTTACTGTATGTCTATCATGCTATAAGAACATATTGTAACAGAGACAGCATAAAGCTCCAGTTACAGGTGTTTTGTACATGTAATTATCCCCCTAGTCCTTATGTATTTTAATAAGATGGGGAACACTATAACACATTAGTATACCATGAAATGGGACAACAGTCAAACAATAGAAAGGCTCTTGTTAGAACAAACATAGGGGATGATTCAACACCTGCAGCCCCCGGGTAAAAACCAATACTCTGCTCAGCATTAGTAAATTTCACCTTATTGTGCGGCTACTTTGGGCTGCAGCCGATGTGACCAATGCAGTCCAGAGAAGCCAGGCTTTTTGCGCATGTGCAGTACCGTTGCCTGTACTATGCATTTGCTGGGCCCTTGGTGTATAACAGCCCCCTCCTACTCCCTGGTAGGAGCTGCCGCTGGCTATTACCCTATATTTAACCAATTAGTGAGCCAATAGGCTAGTTTGGAATAGCTGACTCTATTTGGAACTCATGACTTTATTTGGTTTATTTGATCAAATCGTGCACTGCAATATTAACTCATACCCTCCAACATGACCCATTGCATTCGGTACACAGTGCTCTGCTCCTGGACTTCCCTGGTAATGTAGGATTACCATCACCTGTGGGGAGCTAGGTAATTGATGAGAAGGGTGTTTCAACACAGGTGATGACAATCCTACATTACCAGGGAAGTCCAGGAACAGAGCATTGTGTACTGAATGGAATGGGTCATGTTGGAGGGTATGTTAACTGCCAATCGGCTCTATGGACTGGATGAATTCCATTTGTTCCAGACCAAGCTAGTTGTAATTGAAGGCAATTGATTGCACATGATGTACGATCAGCACGATATGTTGTTCCAATTTGCCTGAAAATGACATTCAAATTGTGTGACGATTTTTTTCATCCTAGTGTGTATCCGATGTAACGCCTACATAGCCTCAACATCCCAGCCGGCTGTCCATGATCTAACAGGAGCAACCCATATTCACATGATGTGACCTTCACTGCACAAAACGGGGAGGTCATGCTGATGGCGGCAAGCATGCAGGGATTAGCTGTATTCATTTTTATATACATGGGGTCTAATTTGACAGAAAAGTGTCTCCGGATCACTGGGTGATCAGCAGAGACATACCATACAGCTGCCCACACAGACAGGATGGGTCCTTCATTAAGCTGTATTGGAAATGTCGTGGAGCCATGGGCGGATTTAAGGGGGGGATTTAACCCCCCATAGGCCAGTTTGGGGGGGGTTATTGCTGGTGGCAACGTATGCTCAATGCTGCCGGTCGCATCTGCACCCGCATCCCCTCCACCCACCAATATCCACAGAAGTCGCGGAGTTGCTGTCTCCTTCTCCTCCGTCCAGTGGCGGGAATGTGCCACACGGTTGGTTTCAGCCCGAAGAGGACAGATCTGCAGCTGCTGATTTATGTATGATATTCATACTTACACGGCGAGTTCAATTAGCCACATGAGTGTACATGTAACAGAACAAGAGGACATAAAATTGCTAATCCTATATTAGCTGTGAAGCAGAGAGCTGACCTGGCTGGTACAAGGGTGCATAGGCGTGCGCAGCACATTTTATTAGGAGGTGCACCGTCAAAGTAGTGTGCATAGCTCCAGCTATTGGGCGTGTCTAACACCGCCAATCAGGCATGTCTTCCATCATCTATTGGCACTCGCTACAATATAAAAAGTCTCTCAGCCACACCATAATCTCCGGCCTATTTCAGTTTAAATCTACTGATTACTCTGTGTAACAGTAAATGCAAATACAGTCATAAACATATATGGATGACGCAGGTATTTAGTGATATGACAATGGTCTAGTTCAATTAACAATGCAAACACACATATAATTGATTGATGGGCGCTTCTTTAAATGGAATACAGTTTTTAAAAGCAAAAGTCTTTGGTTATGGATATTGCTGGTATTGTTAGCAGCAGAGGTGTTCATAAGGGTGGGGCACAGCATTAGGGGATGCCTGTGCACCCCTAACACTCAGTGTGCGCACACCTATGAAAGGGTGGCATAATGGGGTTAACACACAAAACTCTACATGTGTATAATGTAGGTGTAGAGTGAGGCTGTTTTGTGTTATGTGCGCACATAATGGCCCTTACATGCATTGCATATCTCAGTGGTTTATTCCTCAGGAGCGGGATATACAGGTAGGAGACTGGGAAGGGGAGGAGTCAGGACTGGAGAGTGGGGGGGTCTGCGCAGTGTTGGGGCAGAGAGAGGACTGCACAGTGTTGGGGCAGAGAGAGGTCTGCGCAGTGTTGGGGCAGAGAGAGGTCTGCGCAGTGTTGGGGCAGAGAGAGGTCTGCGCAGTGTTGGGGCAGAGCGAGGACTGCGCAGTGTTGGGGCAGAGAGAGGTCTGCGCAGTGTTGGGGCAGAGCGAGGACTGCGCAGTGTTGGGGCAGAGCGAGGACTGCGCAGTGTTGGGGCAGTGCGAGGACTGCGCAGTGTTAGAGCAGAGCGAGGACTGCGCAGTGTTGGAGCAGAGCGAGGACTGCGCAGTGTTGGGGCAGAGAGAGGACTGCGCAGTGTTGGGGCAGAGAGAGGACTGCGCAGTGTTGGGGCAGAGATAGGTCTTAGCAGTGTTGGGGCAGAGAGAGGTCTGCGCAGTGTTGGGGCAGAGAGAGGTCTGCGCAGTGTTGGGGCAGAGCGAGGACTGCGCAGTGTTGGAGCAGAGCGAGGACTGCGCAGTGTTGGGGCAGAGAGAGGACTGCGCAGTGTTGGGGCAGAGAGAGGACTGCGCAGTGTTGGGGCAGAGAGAGGACTGCGCAGTGTTGGGGCAGAGATAGGTCTTAGCAGTGTTGGGGCAGAGAGAGGTCTGCGCAGTGTTGGGGCAGAGAGAGGTCTGCGCAGTGTTGGGGCAGAGAGAGGACTGCGCAGTGTTGGGGCAGAGCGAGGACTGCGCAGTGTTGGGGCAGAGAGAGGACTGCGCAGAGTTGGGGCACAGAAGGGATTGTGCAGTGTTGGGGGCAGAGAGGACTGCGCAGTGTTGGGGGAAGAGAGGACTGCGCAGTGTTGGGGGCAGAGAGAGTTCAGTGCAGTGTTGGGGCAGAGAGATTTCTGCGCAGTGTTGGTGCAGAGAGAGGTAATTGCAGTGTTGGGGCAGAGAGAGGTCTGCGCAGCGGTGCTAAGTTTCGGTGTCCATGTCGACATGACATGTGCCGACAGGTGGGATTTCATGCCCTACCATCCACTAATGCCCGTGGGAGAATAAAATACAGTAGTGTGCTGAGCGTAGCAAGGTACACTGACCGAAGCATGGCGAGCGCAGCGAGCCATGCGAGGGGGCGCAGTGCTACGTTTTAGTGTTTATGTTGACAGTGTTGACATTTCGGTAAAAAATAAAAGTCGACTTTTTCCAAATGACCCTGTCGACCTTACCCATGACGACCTAATGACCATGTCGACCTAAAGTCATGTCTACCTTCCTGCATGTCAACCTTAACTCATGTCGACCTGATGGTGTCGACCTAATGCTTGTCTACCATAACGCTGGTGACCTAATGATCCATACCCATCCAGAGCGGGAAGCGGTCATCTATTAGAATGAACTTAGGTCTACAGTCATTAGGTCGACCCCACTAGGTCGACTGGCAGGAAGGTCGACCTGACTTAAGGTCGACATGGGCCAAGGTCGACATGACTTAAGGTCGAATTTGCATAAAGGTCGACATGAGGAAGGTCGACTGGTCATAAGGTCGACATGGGGTTTTTCACTGTTTTTAAGCCGACATGTGCCGACAGGCGGTATTTCATGCCCTTCCATCCACTAGGGCATGGAGGAGGTTATTAAAGCTGTGGCGAGCGAAGCGAGCCACCGTGCCCGATGCATTGCGAGGGTCCGATTCTCATTGCCAACTGTGTCCATGTCGACTGTGTCGACATTTGGATAAAAAAACAGTGAAAACCCCATGTAGACCTTACGACCTTCCTCATGTCGACCTTTATGCAAATTCGACCTTAAGTCATGTCGACCTTGGCCCATGTCGACCTTAAATCAGATCGACCTTCCAGCCAGTCGACCTAATGACTGTAGACCTAAGTTCATTCTGACAGATGTACCGATTCCATTTTTTCATGCAAATAAATTCATACCCTCTACAAGGGGTACTTGGACCATTCCATAGTGATAAAACATATTTATATTATTTCGCACAAACCAAAGCCATACCTCCCAACTGTCACGATTTTAGAGGGACAGTCCCGATTTTCGGGTCCTGTCCCGCTGTCCCACCCGCGGCAGGCATTGTCCCGCTGCGGGGGGTGGCAGTTGGGAGACCCCCCAATCTAGTAGAATAGACGCTGTGCGCATGCGCACAGCGTCTATTCTCGTATGAAAATGAGGTCGCGGCTAATTAGCATAAGCCGCGCCCTCATTTGCATACGCCCGCCCCCTTTCTGGGCGCTCACGCTGCTTCGCCGCGCGAGAGTCCCTATTTCTTCAGGTCCAAAGTTGGGAGGTATGCCAAAGCACACAGTAGAAAATCAATAAAATATAAGGGAAATGGTAATGGGAAATCCCAGTAACACTAAAGTGTTAAAAGCATCTAAGCTACCAATATGCAGTAGCACTAGCAATAGTTATTCACGAGTTAAACAGGAGGTGAGGAAGATGGGATCAAACCTCTATGGCTTCCTGTTGCTTGTAGTCTTCTGCACCTGAATCTGCACTGATAGACACTCCCTAATGAGCTGTTTACAAACCATGCATTCTTAACCTGCTCTCTGGCAGGGACATGCGCTCAAGGAAGTCAGGGTCTCGTCTGTCATACTCCAGTACGCTCCAGAGTTTTGGCTACAACATTTTATTAGAATAATGATATATAATAAAGATATTTATAACTTGTATAAATATTATAAAAATCAATTTATAGACAAAACTCACCACCAATTTATTTATTTACAGTTTCTTATATAGCGCAGCAGATTCCGTTGCGCTTTACAATAGTAGACAGTGATAAGACAGACTGGGTAACAACAGACAGACTTGGATTCATATATATATATATATATATATATATATATATATATATATATATATATATATATATATATATATGTGTGTGTGTGTGCATACCTCCCAACTGTCACGATTACAGCGGGACAGTCCCGATTTTCGGGTCCTGTCCCGCTGTCCCACCGGTGGCAGGCATTGTCCCGCTGCGGGGGGTGGCAGTTGGGAGACCCCCCAATCTAGTAGAATAGACGCTGTGCACATGCGCACAGCGTCTATTCTCGTATGAAAATGAGGTTGCGGCTAATTAGCATAAGCCGTGCCCTCATTTGCATATGCCCCACCCCATTTTCGGCCGCGCGAGTGTCCCTATTTCTTCAGGTCAGCAGTTGGGAGGTATGGTGTGTGTGTGAAGCTGTCTGTAACACTAGCCAGTGCATCCTCAGCCACTGAACTCACTGCACAGCCACTGACCTTCACTGCACAGCCACTGACCTTCACTGCACAGTCACTGTGCTCTGGAAATATTTTAGCACATACTTGCCTACTTTTATTATTGCCTCTCCGGGAGAAGCATGGAGAGGCAACATGCCGGGAGGGAGCTGGGACAAAGCTGACATCACTAGGTCCTGCCCCCAAAATGGCATGATTTGAATCTCACGAAATGCAGCTGCTCGCATCATTTTAGCTCCGTCCCCTTTCCACATCCTGCAAATTCCGGTAATTGAATAAGCTGGGAAGGATTGGGGGGGGGGTTTCAGGGTCTCTGGGCAGCAAGTGGAAGACTTGCACACCTACCGGGGGTAGCTGACCCCATTTTTGTGAGCCTCCTGGCCATTCATACACCCCTATAGGAGTAAACCAATCAGATTCTATGTATTATCTTCTAAAAGGTGCAAAGTAAACAACAAGTAGAATAGTAGAATCTGATTGGTTGCTATGGGAAACATCCCATCTTAGTAAATTTACCCCATAAAATAAGCTTTCATCATGTTGACATTGACATGTCGGCAGTTAAAGTTAGATTTAGGCTAACAATCAAAGTGAATATAAAATCTAATTGTTGACATGAGTCATCATTCAAAATATTGAATTAGAACTAAAAACGATGTTTTGGTGTATGAGCTACAGTTTTATGTGCAAAAAGCACAACAGCTGGTCTGCAGTTGAGTTGTTACAGAGTGTACATAGCCGAAAGCCCCATACACATGGATTGATGGGAGCTTTGTGCTGAGCCATCTAGCTAAGCACAGATCGCTCAGCACACATCACAAACAGCGCAGCAACAGTGGTGGACTCAACCAATCATGAGACTATAAATGTGCTAGTGACTCACCTGCACACTCAAGCTCATAGAGCAGCTGCACACTCTGCTACCTGGCTATAGAGTAATTAAATCTTTTCATTTACAATATTCCATCAGATTGGGAAGCTTTCTCACCACCCACCTAGGTGGTAATCTATTGTCTAGAACAGGGGTGGCCATCCAATCAGAGAAAATGAGCCCAAAAATATGTAATGGTAAGACAAAGAGCCGATACCATGCAAAAAAAAAAAAAAAAAATGGGCATGACCTAGCTTCCACAAGGCCACTCCGTTATTTTTTAAATGGGTTGTGGCTAGGGTTGCCACCTCTCCCGTTTTTCCGGGAATCTCCAGATTTTAGTGGCAACCCTCCAGGAGACTTTTTCAGTCTCCCGGATCCCTGGATTCTCCCGGAATCCGGTTGTCTGAAAAAGCCTCCTGCCCTATTAGCCTCCTCTCCGCGTCCCCATGCATTACGTTAGCATAGAGCGCCTGCCAGGACTGCCTCCGCAGCCTGACAGACGCACTCGCGAGATGATGTCATCATCTTACGAGTTTTAAGCCTGCAGTGTAAGTTCGCCGGCGCCGCCTGCTAGCCTACCTCCTGCTGAGTGTCACTCACGAGTCGACTCATCACGCGTTTGTCTGTCATGTACAGGCTGCAAGTGTACAGACTCCCAGCATGCCCTGCCTGCTGCCTCCACCCCTCCGCTCTCCGCTGTTAGTTGTGGGACTGACTGACAGCGCGCTGGTGGAGCTGACACATGCTGGCATGTACGACCGTACCAGTGCCAGCAGTGGGTGAGTTGAATGTGGACCCCCTGCCTGCCAGTGCCAGCACTGTGGGGGCATGTGTTTTTTTCTGGCACTAGGGGCATGTGTTTTTTTCTGGCACTGGGGGCATGTGTTTTTTTCTGGCACTGGGGGCATGTGTTTTTTTCTGGCACTGGGGGCATGTGTTTTTTTGGCACTGGGGGCATGTGTTTTTTTTCTGGCACTGGGGGCATGTGTTTTTTTGGCACTGTGAGGGCATGTGGTTTATTTTTTGGCACTGTGGGGGCATGTCTGTTTGTTTTCTGGCACTGGGGGCATGTATTTTTTCTGGCACTGGGGGCATGTGTGTGTTTTTTGGCACTGTGGGGGCATGTGTTTTTTCTGGCACTGGGGGCAAGTGTTTTTTTCTGGCGCATTTTTATACATGTCTGTATTATACACTGCGCCCACTTTTGCATAGACCACGCCCACATTTGAATAGAACACACCCTCTTTTGCATAGGCCACACCCACTTTAGAATATGCCCCACCCCCTTTCCTGGAGCCTTCGGCGCGCAGTAATATTGTATTAGGAATCTCCAGGGATTGGTCAAGAGTGAGGTGGCAACCCTAGCTGTGGCCTGGCTACAAGGAGCACATTTATGCTATATACCTCTTGTGACACCTCAGCTTCAAACTAGCAGCACATTTATGCTTTCTATCCTCTTTTATGTAAACCAGTAGTCTAATGTATTTATAACATCTTGCGACATGTACTGTATTTTAATCTTAGCAACCCATTTAAGCACTACACAACACCAATAAGACATTATTACCAGGGGCGGATTTAGGGATGATGGCGCCCCTAGGCACAACAATAATGTTTACTAAGTAGGACAGTTTACAGGGGCAGTATCTGCATGTCCTATCCATTTACACTCTATTTAAGATGGAATATAGTACAGTACAGTGGATATTTTGCAGTTATTGGTACATTTTGGGCTGACAGTACTATCACAGGCATCCAAGTGCCGCCCCCAAACATGTGCCGCCCCTAGGCCGGTGCCTCACGTGCCTAATGGGCAATTCGGCTCTGATTATTACTGTATTATCCTTGCAGGTCTCAATTTCAGCCTAAAGGCCCCCATACACTATGCAATTTGGTCCCGATTTCACCTGAATCAGATGGATCGGGCAGTGAAATCGGGCCAAATCGCAGGTATAGACACCTGGTCCGACCCATTGCACGGTCCCGTGCGCATCGGGTCAGAGTCGGTAGGTCGGACCGGCTGCACATAAGATTTGCTAAATCTTATGTGCAGCCGGGCAGGGGACACAGGCGGCGGATGCTGGCGAGGGAGATGGGCAGGGGGAGCCGGAGCAGGGAGCTGTCAATGCTCCATCCGGTGGAGGGAGCAGGGGGAATGGGGCGGGGGATGCTTCTAGTAGCGCAGAGGCAGCGGATGCTGCGGGGGACACAGGCGGCAGTAACGTAGAGGCAGGCAGGGGGAGCCGGGAGCTGTCAGCGCTGGAGAAAAAAAAAAGCCCATACAATGAATGGGCTGACTGTGATTGGCTGAGCGCTCTCTCTCAGCCAGTCAGCAATTGGCTGAGAGAGCGCTCAGCCAATCACAGGCAGCCCATTCATTGTATGGGCTTTTTTTTTCTCCAGCGCTGACAGCTCCCGGCTCCCCCTGCCTGCCTCTACGTTACTGCCGCCTGTGTCCCCCGCAGCATCCGCTGCCTCTGGGCTACTAGCAGCGCCCTCCAGCCACCTCGCAGCGTCCTCCACCCACCACCTGGATGTCCCTTGCCCCCCTGCTCCCTCCACCTTGTAGCTCCCCGGGAGTTGCAAATGATACATCGCATGCAATGTATCATTTGCAAAACTTGGCACATCAGTGCCTAATCGTGTGTCCCCCTCCCGGGGAGCTGCAGGGGGAAATCAGGTCCGACTTGTCCTTAGGACAAGTCGGACTAATGTATGGGGGCCTTAAGCCTACAGCTAAATTAATCCCCATGTGATTGAAATAATTTATAATCTTAGAAAATAATTTGGTCCAATAGGGTGAAGCACTGGAGAAAGCAGCATAAACACACCCCTGGGGAGCTGAAATAAAGATGGCCACTAACAGGGTCTTCCCGGGCATCTCCTTTTCTCATTTTATACAGGCAAGTGGGCTGGGTTTGTCATGCGGGAAAGCCAAACCCAGCCCTTTTGTCTCACCAGAAAACTCAGCGGTGTGTCTGCACAGCAGGGGACAGATGGAATAGCTGACAGGCATTTTTAATATTTATTTATTTATTAACAGTTTCTTATATAGCGCAGCATATTCCATTGCGCTTTACAATAGCAGACTGTGATACAACAAAACAGGGTATTTACAGACAGTCAAAATGTAGGAGGGCCCTGCTCGCAAGCTTACAATCTATAGGGAAATAGGCATTGATACATAAGGATAGATACTGTATTCTTTATTGCATCAATTCTACCAGAACGCAAGGTTCTATGACTGGTTCTGGAATTTGATAAGCTTGCCTGAAGAGATGAGTCTTCAGGGAACGCTTATAGGTTTGGAGACTGGAGGAGAGTCATATTGTGCTTGGGAGGGCATTCCACAGAGTGGGTGCAGCCCGAAGAAAGTCCTGCAGTCTGGAATGGGAGCGGGTAATGAGTGTGGATGAGAGACGCAGATCTTGGGAGGAGCGTAGAGGTCGTGTTGGATGATATTTTGAGATAAGAGAAGATATGTATGTTGGTGTAGTTTGGTTTATGGCTTTGTGTGTAAGTAAAATAATTTTGTATTGAATACGGTAGAATACAGGTAACCAATGAAGTGACTGACAGAGTAGCTTTGCAGATGATGAACGTCTGGCTAGGAAGATTAGCCTTGCAGCTGCATTCATAATGGACTGTAGTGGTGAGAGTCTGTATTGGGGAAGGCCAATAAGAAGACTATTGCAATAATCAATGCGTGAGATGATGAGAGCATGATAGAGACCACAGTGATTGTGCGCATGCTCCCGCACCTGTGGCATTGGCGTTTGCCTCTTCTGACTGTGCCACAGTCAGAGCAAGTGTACAGGAGCCGTATCTCAATAAGGGAAAGAGCCGTATTTGGCTCAAGAGCCACAGGTTGGCCACCCCTGGTCGAGAACAAAGGTAATTCCAAGCTCAGAGATTCCTGATGGCGAAGGTGTCTTTCAGTCTGGTAAAATACTGCTGTGTACTGTAATTGTTAAATTGCAACTATTTTGTGTATAAAGCCCAAAATCTCATGTGATGTTGCAGATGCAGTTTCAACTGTCAGGATTCAGAACCACAGAAATTGTCCTAATTACATGCATACATAAGTTACTTAACCAATTTCAAAGCCAAAATAGAAACATCAGGAATAATAAGAAGCTCAGTGAGAGTCTTGTGATACCATAACAGGATGATTAGGGACTATGAATTAGGGGTGGATGCATTCATACAAAGGAGCAGGGTGTCACTGCAGTCAACAGGAGTTTCTCTTTCTCCTATTGGCCCTGAGTCCCCTCACCCCCACCCCAGTCCACCAGGAAAAAAAAAAAAAAAATATATATATATATATATATATATATATATATATATATATATATATATATATATATATATATATATAGATATAGATATATATATGATATATATATATATATATATATATATATATATATATATATATATATATATATATATATATATATATATATATATATAGATAGATAGATTCCTAACACCAGACAGAAACATATAAAACGGGGTTTAAAAAATATATATTTGGATTATTTTTTTTTTTTTTTTTTTTTTAGCTAAAGGTTTTGTGTATGGGAGTGGGGTAGTGCTGCAGCTTCACCTATCTGCCAATGTGACAATCATTAATGGTGCTGAGCATCGGAAGCCAAGGCACACTGACTGCACAAGTGTGCAGTGTATAACTGGGAGTTGACTAAGTCCCATGAGACGTTGCACAAGAGGTCAGAGGCTGAGAGGCTTGTGCTGAACTTAGTGGATCTCATCATATGCTTCTTAGGCCCATGGAGGACAGCAGCAG
This sequence comes from Crinia signifera, assembly GCF_055691185.1. Taxonomy (NCBI): domain Eukaryota; kingdom Metazoa; phylum Chordata; class Amphibia; order Anura; family Myobatrachidae; genus Crinia; species Crinia signifera. Next base: position 68,878,828 of record NC_139227.1, read on the forward strand.
CGGCTTCATCATGGGAGGATTTTAAATCAGAGGCAGCGCTGAGCCACAGAGGCTCCTACAGAGTAAGGTACAGAGGGACAAACACAGGCTTTTCATGTAGTATTTTATATATAAATAAATATATATGTTAATCCCCCCCCCTGCAGTTACCCATTGACCAAGTTTATACTGCCTTACTCTGTGTTTTGACAGTGTAATATTCTCCCATGCAGTTTGCATCCAGTAATGATAAGTGGGAGGGGGGAGGGGCCCCCCTGTCTAAAGTGCCCCTGGCCCAACCGAAGGCTTAATCCAGCCCTGAGACCCACCAGTGAATGCTGATTCTGCAGGAATCTGTAAGCGATAGGAAACAATCTCCAACTTGATTTCAGGCAAATGGGATGAACTTACACCCCAGGCATGAACTACTGACTATATGTATGTTCATACCTCCCAACTTTTGATGATCCGGCGGCGGGACGTAGTGGGGACGTGGCCCATACTCGCAGCTCTCCCGCGAGGCCACGCCCCCATTTTCACGCTATGGGGGCATGACCCAGAGGCTCTGCGAGCCTCTAGCCATGCCCCCAGCCCCCTGGCTGCGGGAATAGACGCTGCGTTTATTCCCCGCTGCCTAGCAGCTGACAGGGGGGACTCCCAACAGCCCCCCCCCCTCACCGCGGGACACTGCCGGCCGCGGGAGGGACAGCGGGACAGGCCCTGATAATTGGGACTGTCCCGCTGAATTCGGGACTGTTGGGAGGTATGTATGTTTCATGAGTTTAGACATATTAGACCAAATCCAATGAACTATTGTACTTATTCAGGGTCACTCACAAAGGCAAATTCCTGCTCAAAGGGACAAAACCATTTGCACTGCAGGGGAGGGGGCAGATATAACTTGTGCAGAGAGAATAAGATTTGGGTGAGTTATTTTATTTCTGTGCAGGGAAAATACTGACTGCTTTATTTTTACACTGCAATCTAGATCTCACTTTTAAGTAAAACCCCACCCAAATCGAATTCTCTCTACACATGTTACAATACAACTGCTCCCACTCCCCCCCCTGCAGTGCACATGGTTTTGCCTTTATGAGCGAACCAGAATAAGGGCCTATATCTTTATAATGTTTCATTAACCTACCTGGAGTAGAGGCGATGCAAAAGGATCCATGCCTTCATGCGATTTTCTCCATATCCTCACCCTACCATCTGCATAGTGCAAAGTGATTTGTAAGACCACATAAAACAGAAATGATTTATTGTCTAATTCTTTGTGTTGCTGAGCATACTGGGGGGTTTCACCCTGTTTTCATCAGATAGCAATGGTGAATGGACAGGCCTTCTGCCTCTGTAGCCCATACAATGTAATCTGTGGCATACTGTTCACTGCAAGGCCATCTGAAGTGTTTCCTGATTCAGATTATCTTTGATTTGATGCAGTGTTGCCTTTCTGTGAAGTTCGCTCCCTCTCAGTTCTGGTCAAGTATACAATAGCTGTTTATGAACACTGGCTTTGCGCTCAGACTTTTTTGTGTAATTTGTTGCTTGCTCTTCCACTCTGTGCACACTGTACCACCTGCTGCCCTTGAACATGTCACCCGTGTACCCATATTGGTAATGCTCGCACCACTGGTGTGTGCGCCAACAATTATTCTACATTCAAAGACTGTCAAGTTGCATCATTGACCCATTATTTTGCCTAACTTCACCTTTCCATTCTTAAACAGTTTCAGACATCCTACCAGGGGTGTAGCTAGACCTTTGTAGGCACTTCAGCAACATTTTGAAAGGGTCCCCATTGAAAATGTGCTTACCTGCCATCTTTATATTCAGCTATATGGCGAACATAAACACTTTGGACTTTGTTTGCCCATGCTACTTCTTATTGTCAGTCGCTAGCCTTAGGTTGAGACAAGACACAGTTAGGGATGGCAGTGATGGAGCAAAGTAAGACAAGTGGAGGGGGTTAGAGGAACATATAGAGAAGGGGGGGGGGGGGTTAGTCAGAAGAACAGTTGGTAGGGTTGGTCAGTTTTGTACAGGTAACACTAGGGAAGGGATAAAGGCAGAGGCACACATGGGAGGGTTCTGTATACTTCTTTTACTGTTCCATTAGTCTTTAATGCACACAATCACACACCTGACTATGGCGCCCATCCACGGCCACCAGTGCAGCTCCACCTCTCTCCATGTAGTGCTGTCCCATGTAGCATTGCCTCAGCCCTATGCAGCCCCGCCTCATGGTATCATAAAGGAAATTACCAGAGCTCAGATCGGGCTAAGTATGACTTTTATCATCAGATCAGCTAAGTTTTAATTGTGGGGCCAGTGCTGGGGCCACTTTTGTACAGTGCTGGGGCCACTTTTGTACAGTGCTGAGGCCACTTTTGTACAGTGCTGAGGCCACTTCTTACTAATAGGCTGGGTGGCCGCACAATGGGCTGGGTGAGGGTAGCTGGGTGCACAGTTCAGGAAGGTACATACACAAGGACATACTGTTGGGGTAATTAATTTCTAACCCTAGAACAAACCAGTGGGTTGTTTCCACTAATACTGCTTATATCGAGTCGCACCAAAGATTTTGTGGGGCCGGCTCCAACCTGGGTGCGACATGTTTTGAGACCTTTTTACATTACAGACTTTTCCCGGCATAATACTGGACAGGTGAGGCGGGTACTGAGCTGCCTCAGATCATTTCAATTGGGTACGTTTCCACTGCATAATATCCCAGGTTGCTGCGCATTCATGTGCAATAACCCAGGATATTTTGGGCAGTGTAAAAGCAGTTTAGGAGGGCCCTGCTTGTAAGCTATGGATTTTATATGTGGAGTGAGGATAGTCAACCAATACAAATTTTCCTTCTATTTCCCTTCAATCAAATTTAAAATTTGACAGATTTACATATGTCAATTTAAAATCATTAGTTTTCCCAAGTGTACTACTGAGTTTATATAAACATTTAGCATACCAACACTTTTTATTATAGAATTATTTTCTTTTTCTTCCCGTGTGCAGCCTCCTCCGTTCAGCTCCCTCCTCTCTGCCGGCTGCAATGTCCCACAGTGCAGCAGAGTCTGAGCACCAGAGTGCTCAGATTCTACTGTGCATGCGCAGACCTCTGAAAACATGGCACTGCTGCCTCCATTGCGGAACTCCGTAAGTATTAAAAAATGGGTGCGATCAGTGCCAGATTAAGGTCTACATGGGCGTGGAGCTGAAAATGATCAAGGGCCTATTATACACAATAATAGGGGTTGTGGCCAGCACCTAATAATGTGGGGGGCGTGAGCAGTGTTCTGTTTGGGTTGTCCGCTCATGGGTGTGTCTCTATATATGTAAATACTTACAACTAATTATATATATATAATTAAAATGATTACTTTGGCGGGTTCCCGCAGACAGCTAACAGCAGCAATATAGATACCAGAAACTGCAGCACTCCAGCACTTGAAATAATGTGATAAAATTTATTTGATAAAATTTATTTGCAATGACAGCAACGATTCTATACAAATAACTGTATTTTCCTCCATTTTTACTTTGTTTACCTCTGTTTTGAAATATACTGCAAGCCTTGAGAAAGGTCCATGTTGGACCAAAACATTGGCGACAGCAGAAAATTGTCCGAATAAACTACCATATATACTCGAGAATAAGCCTACTTTTTCAGAACATTTTGTATGCTGAAAAAGCCCCCTTCTGCTTATACTCGAGTGAGGGTCCCACTTGCGTCAATAAGTTTTCCCAGTTTTTTGTTGTAAAATTAGCTGCCTCGGCTTATATTCGGGTCAACTTATACTCGAGTAAGTCCATTCTATATGGTCGCAGGAAAGTAGGCAGCATACATAAGGCTCCAAATTTATTTATTCAGAGAAGGGCTGGTGCAGTTTAATGCCAATAAAAGGCATTGAAATGTTGCTTTAATCACTGGCAGTGCTGTGAAGTTTATTTCTGCTGTGAGTGCCGTGCCTCCTCCATTTACATGTCTCATCTCTAGTAAGGGCAAGGGCACCCAGCACAGCAAATACGGCGTAGGAGCAGTCTTCTTCTATACTATATATATATATATATATACTGTACTTGCTTCTTACACATTATGCCGCATGAAATGAGCCAAAATTCACACCGACTGAGCTAAAATTCACACTATGGCATACTGATTGAGTCAAAATTCACTTTATACCACACAGATTAAGGCAAAAATAACATTTTTCCAAACGGATTGAGCCAAAATACACAATATGCTCCACAATCAGGGACATTGCGCACCAAAGGCGCACATTAAAAATGTACACCATAATGCCCATTACATGTTAAGCCACACATCATAATTAGGGTTGCCAATCCCGGAGCATTTTTTCAATCCCGGAATTCGGGATTGAAAAATGCCCGATCCCGGGATTGGCTTCCCTGATTAAAAAACCTGCCCCGGCCTTCCCGCATATTTACTTACATGTGCGGTGCGGCCAGGAGGGTGGTCGGTGAAGCTGGGAGGCTGATTGATGCCGGGAGGCGGGCGGGTGAGCAGCCGGGAGGCGGGCGGGTGAGCAGCAGGAGCCGGGCAGGCATGATACAGGAGCCGGGCGGGCGGACGCGTCATGTTGGACGCGTCTGTGTGCAGCTGGTACTTGGCCTGCGCAGCGTGACCTCTGGCCTCGTCACGCTGCGCAGAGCCATACTGCCGGGTAAGGGAGAAGCCGGGCAGCGTCTGAGCACACGCTCAGACGCTGCCCGGCATTAGACTGCGCATGCGCAGTCTAATCCCGAAAATCCCGGCGTTTTAGGGGCCAAATCCCGGGATCCCGCCGATCCCGATCCTGGGATTGGCCACCCTAATCATAATGTCCATTATGTATGATGGCAAACACCATAATGCCTATTTAAAAATGATGCTACGTAAGTGCTGCTTACCTACATGCTAATTGCCAGGGGTTCCATGCTCATTGGCAGCGGTTCCATGCTCGTTGCCATGTGGAATTACATGATCATTGCCAGGGGTTCCATGCTAATTGCCAGGGGTTCCATGCTCATTGGCAGGGGTTCCATGCTCGTTGCCATGTGGGATTACATGCTCATTGCCACGGGGGAATACATGCTCGCAGTAACCTGGGGGACAGCCACCGCTGGGCAGAAGTGACAGCCATTGACAGCTGGGCAGAGAGCGGGGGGGCTACCTGGCTGTATTGAGAGCACTGCAGGTCCAGGCTATTTGAAATAATGACACTTTCACACCAGAAAATGCAGGGACTTACCCGGAAATATGGTCCCAGGATCATGCAGGGACATTCCCGGTCTGGCCCCTTTTACATCAGCCTAGTCCCTGTATTTTCTGGTGTGAGGGGTAGAGAAAACCACCTCCCTCTCCCCTCTCCCCTCCCCCCTTTCACCGGCTATATTGTTTAACCGGCTATATCTTCAGAACCAACTGACCCATTTACATGAGACCAGTATCATATTGAAGAACGTTTAAGTGAGCTTTGATAGATTTTGGTCCCACAAACTGGGGCATTTGGTTCCAGAGAAAACTGTCTTCAAAGAACATGAACAGCCAAGAAATTACATTTCAGAAAAAAATATCTCTGGAACCAATTAACCCATATGAACCTGGTATCACTTTAAAGGTCCAGCGATTTGGGTTCGAATGAGATCAACCCCAAGCTCCTGTGATGCCAGGGGGAGGAACTGGCAGCCATCGGATCTGGGTGGGGGGTGGAATTAATGAGCTGTAGCTCCATCAGGCCCATTGTTAATCCAGCAGTGGGTGCGGTGTGGGGCTCCCTGGGACCCAGGGGCCTGTGTGCACTGTATAAATACACCACTGCCTTCATCTGCACTCCACACAGATATTTGCATTGTTTAAACCTGTTTGCACATACTTGTTACAGTGTGAAATTATTATATGCAAAGTTAAACGAATAGATAAACATAAATATGCAAAGCGCTGAGCAACTAATGAGAATGGTAGCACTGTGGCTGCAGTTATACAGAGCTCAAACTGGTATATTAACATTGTGGTAGAGAGATTATGATGCACATTAGCTACAAGTACTATTGCCAAAGTATTAGCCAATTGTCTCTGTATTATAAATGGCACGTATACAGATTGTTCCAGAAAGTATTGTTAATGAGAACCAGTTAAACTTTGTTTACGGTTGACATCGATGGTGGCAAACCATCTGGTTCTCCCCCATCTATAGTATAAATTTGTTTGGAAAATGGGCAAAACCATGTGCACTGCAGGTGGGGCAGATGTAACATGTGCAGAGAGAGTTAGATTTATGTGAGTTATTTTGTTTCTGTGCAGGGTAAATACTGGCTGCATTATTTTTACACTGCAATTTAGATTTCAGTTTCAAAACACCCCACCCAAATTTAACTCTCTCTGCAAATGTTACATCTGCCCCACCTGCAGCGCACATGGTTATGCCCATTTTCCAAACAAATTTGTACTGTGATCAGATCTGAATAAGGGCCACTGTTAGCATCTAAGCGTGTCTCCTGTAGGTCTAAAAATATATCATAAGTGCATGTGGAAGATTCTTGAAACAGATTCAAACTTTATTTCTTAAGATTTACTAGTTCACTATGCCCCACATTGTTAATAAATGCATTTAATGCAGTAAAACCCTGAAAATAGTTTTTTATTGCATTTTTGCTTTAGTGCACCCCACCCATCATCCTTTTTGTCATAGGTAAATCTATTCTATCTTCATACGTTTTTACAGCTGTCAAACCTGTTTGGGAAAGGAGCTTCATGATTGATGGAGATGAATTATGATAAGTATTCCCATAACAAGGCCATGCACAAAAATGCACAAATTGGAAACAAGACTTTTTCAATTAAGTTGTGTTTTTTTTACAGAATGTGAGTTATTAATAAACAAATACAAGGCATAGAGGGGTATTCAATCAGTGCCAATAAGTTGAATGTCAACCTAATCAATCTACCTAATTTACGATGGTTGTATAGGCCACAGACTGTCAAAAACAGATGTGAACTGACAAAAACAAATGCAAATTTGACAATTTTGCAACAGTCTTCGCCAATGCAGAGTCTGCAGTGGCGAAAACAGATGCTAAATTGTCAAATTTGTGTCCGGTTTTGCAGATCCAGGGTGCATTGTATAAGTATGTGCCTATATTTCTGCCTGTTGGAAATATTGGTACACATTGAATAATGGTAAAGGCTTGTTGTACTGTAAAGTGTGAACATTGGTTGCGGTAGTTAGAGGGCAGGTATTAGTACTGTAGCAGAGGAGAACTCGTTAACACAAGCTGGGACCAACAGGATGAGCACGATCATCTGAGTACTTACTTAAAAATGAAATTAATAACTAAACCCTGACATAGTAGGGCATGAAGGCCTATAGAAAAGGCAATGAGAGGTTATTTGAGGAGACAGATATGCTCTTCTGATATTGAAGGAAGTTGTTTTGGTTGGCATTCTTCAGGTCATTAAGAATAGTTGAGCTTGTATGTGGGTCAACTAGTGCGCTGTGCAGATATTTGGGAAAGTCTTGCATTTGTCCATAATGGGCCGCTTGGGAAATTGCCAGATTGAATTAGGATAAGTGTCTAAAGAGAGACGCAGGGAGAACAAAACGGGTTTTTGGGGCACACTTTAAATAATAGATAAGTGAAAGAAATGTGAGAAAAATGGGTGAAGTAAAATCTAAAGGTGGCCATACACACGCAGATTTATCTGCAGATCTGTCTGGTTGGAACAAAAACATGGTTATGGATGAGAGCAAATGACAGTTGACCATTTGCTTGGTGATGTTGGAAAACTGACAAACTGTCATTCATCCATAACCATGTTTTTGTTCCAACCAGCCAGATCTGAAGATAAATCTTACTAGTGTATGGGCACCTTAACCTTTATTTATTAATACTTAAAATACATACATGCACACGTCAATTTTAATACAAAAGATAAATTTATATGCAAAATTGCAAGCGAGATAACGCATCAAGTTTAAGGTGTAGTAATTGATTATAATAAATACAGAAAAGAGTTGTTACACAACGTCAGTCTGGTAGGCGAAAATGATTTGCAGGGAATTTACCAGCCACAGAACAATTTATAAGCAAGACAGAATAATGGAGGAGGTGTCCGTGTGGCTGGAAAAGCCCTGACGTCAGAAGACACATGTTTCGCCCCGATTGGGCTTGATCACATTGACGTCAATGTGATCAAGCCCAATCGGGGCGAAACACGTGTCTTCTGACGTCAGGGCTTTTCCAGCCACACGGACACCTCCTCCATTTTCTCCCCGGCAAGTGCGGTCTAGCAGCTCCGACGGTGGGAACGCTTCATCGACAGACTCTGTGTCTGTGACAGAACCCCGCCGTTACATTTAAAGGTATTTAAACCTCATGATTGCATATCTTTCACGGACAGACTCTGTGTCTGTTACGTGACCCCGCCGCTACCGCTACAAACACTTAGCTGGACGCTCGCACCTCACCTGGCTGGGGACTCTAACGAGCAGCCCGCAGCGCCAGGTTTGAGCGCCATTCACTTACATATATACCCCTCTCACAGGTTAGTTTAACATTGTTCGTCATACTGACTTTGAACTTACAGGGAACTTTCCCCCTGTATACTGGCAGCAATTGTCCTGCGCCTTGCACTTAATATACAGGCACTAGTCGCATACTTCTAGAGTGTCACCTATTTATTTACAGGCGCCGCTACCTGCTGCCATTCAGCATTATTATTATCCACTTTCTCCCTGTATACTGGCAACAATTGTCCTGCGCCTTGCACTTAATATACAGGCACTAGTCGCATACCTCTAGAGTGTCACCTATTTATTCACAGGCGCCTTTACCTGCTGCCATTCATCATTATTATTATCCAAACCGGCACTACTCTAATTCAACATAACCATCTCTGCTTAGAGTATTCGCATTCAACTGTCACATAATAGTGGTTGCCTCCCTGCTCTGGATCTTAGAATCATGCTGTGACTTAAGATCATCATAATTTTGTATTTGCCTCTACATAAGTTGCCAACCATCTACTATTCCACTCTATTTTTCTAACCATTAGAGGGGACCACCTCTTCCTCTAATTTTTGTCAATTGAAGCACATGTTATACCTTATCGTGTATGTTGCTGCTAATGATTTTGTGACCATTGCGCACATACACTAATCCACGGATCATAAAGACCCTACTCACCCCTGCATGTAGTACGGTGCACAGTATTTCCCATTACTGGTACAGGAACTACAAACCAGAAAATTCTAGCAGTGGGCACATACATTTATATATTCAATTTATATATTCAGTTTATCTGTGCATTATTCCTTCCTCTCCTGCCTATTTCCACCTTATTACCATCTATCACCTGGACTCGCTCACTCTCTCATTTACCTGGGTGACACCAGGTGAAAAGCAGAAGTGACATCTGGCTCCTAGTAACATTTCGAGGCTCTCTTATCTGTCGATATATACTGCCATACATCGCTGTGCCGCCTGATCCCATCCGAACTCAGCAGCTAAGCAGTGACTGGCTGGATCAGTACCTCTAGGGAGACCACCAGGGAATATCCAGTGCTGTATTAACATCCAGACAGCAGAAGTAGCGAATGCACACGAAGAGCATTCCCCCCTTTCTTCATCTATAAACTCTGCTTTACTATAAAGAACCTAACCTGTGACCTATATAATTATATATGGGGTAATATATTGTATGTTATCTATTGAGGGTCCGTAGCAAGACTCAGTCAAAATAATCAATCTTTATTGGTACATTGATTATGCATGTCATTATTCTGTCTTGCTTATAAATTGTTCTGTGGCTGGTAAATTCCCTGCAAATCATTTTCGCCTACCAGACTGACGTTGTGTAACAACTCTTTTCTGTATTTATTATAATCAATTACTACACCTTAAACTTGATGCGTTATCTCGCTTGCAATTTTGCATATAAATTTATCTTTTGTATTAAAATTGACGTGTGCATGTATGTCTTTTAAGTATTAATAAATAAATGTTAGATTTTACTTCACCCATTTTTCTCACATTTCTTTCACTTATCTATTACTTAAAGTGTGCCCCAAAAACCCGTTTTGTTCTCCCTGCGTCTCTCTTTAGACACTTATCCTAATTCAGTCTTTTCGCTGAACTCTCTTTGGGAGCACCGCCAACCTAGTACCCTATACGAATTTTCTAATAATAGGTCGAATGTTGGTCCTCACTAAGGGGGTTATTCTAGTTCATTCTTTCTGACAAAATCCTTCTTAGATGGACAAAACCATGTGCACTGCGGGTGGGGCAGATGTAACTTGTGCAGAGAGAATTAGATTTGGGTGGGGTTTTTCTTCAAAGTGAGATCTATATTGCAGTGTAAAATAAAGCAGTCAGTATTTTCCCTGCACAGAAACAAAATAACTCACCCAAATCTAATTCTATCTGCACATGTTACATCTGCCCCCCCTGCAGTGCACATGGTTTTGTCCATCTAAGAAGGATTTTGTCAGAAAGAATGAACTAGAATAAACCCCTAATTCTTTATCTATACTTGTCTCTGAATAAAATTTGCCTGTGACACTTCTCCCTGTTACCAGAAATTGCCAGATTGTCAGATGTGCCCCTTAGTTTGCTTGTAACAGAATGGGCTTATTCATCAAATGGACCATAGCACATCTCCATATTATTATTATTATAATTTTATTTATAAGGCGCCACAAGTGTTTCGCAGCGCCGTACAAAGGAACAATACAGGGAGACAAAGCTTGGCATAACATTGAATAAATAACAAAAATACAGTACAAATAAAGAGCGCCACAGATCAATACACATTATAGCTTAAATGTAAGTAGTGAGGACTCAATCAACATACAACTAGAGGCTTGAGGCCAATGATGAAGATGATATCTGCTGGGACCCCTCCATTTTCTACAGCAGCCCATTTAGGATTCAGCAGACTGTGCACACGCAGAAGTCCCAATAGAGGAGTGAGGAGAGTGCTGATACTGCCATACTCATCCACTCCCACACTACCCCTATACATTCTCCTCTCTTTCCACAATACAAATAACATCCCAAATTTTCCATCACTATCCCTTCCAATCCACCACATTCATTTCCAATTACCTTCACCCTTTCACTCCTTTCACACACCCTCACCCACCCCTACCAAACCAGACACACATTCCAACATTTCCATTCTAATCAGGGAAAAAAGGATAGGAAAGACTCTCCATGCACGGAATGGGGTTTTTTTTTACCCACCACCCATTAAGGGGGTTTCAGTTGGTGCCACAAACGACCCCAGCTGACAGGGTGTATCGTTCCCCTTTCCATATACATATTACCTTTACCTCATACAGAATCAATCCTCTCAATGTAATATGACACTGTACATTCCAAGTGTGAAACCTAATCACTAAACTAATTCTGTAACATGTGCTTAACTCAAAATTCCCATGGCCTTTAAATGCACCACAAACCCATTCCGGGTAACTCAGCCCAGAGCTCTTGATACTGCTTTATAAACTTCTATATTAAAGTGACACCCACACAAGAAGTGTTCCATGGTCTCCTCCTCCCCTTGACATCCCTCACATAGACATTCACAATTATTGGTACCTCTAAATCTGAGATTCCCTTTAACATAGAGAGCCAGGCTACATTTTGATATTATCTTCAAGCACTAAATCACAAAGATAGGGAGGTAGTCACTTCTAGCCCGGAGACTCTTTACTTGACCTCCTTCTATCCATGCTCTGATGAAAGGAAATACCCATTGCTTGAAAACCATCTACCTACAGAGGGGGAGTCCCTAAAAAAAACTGCCAATATTTTGTTTAAAAAAAGCTATTACAAAGAATGCTATTGGGTTTACCATGTCCAGATCCCCTTCTGTCCTTAGCTTGTAAGTGATACCTCTCTTGACTATGTTCATATTATTTCCTCAGAATAACTGAAAAAAACAACAAACATATTCCGGTCTACATAGTTTGAGGCAAAAAAACAGACATAACTGACATATAAAAACATTGGAATCAGGTTTTGTACAGGTCAACCCTTTCCCTCAGGGAGAATTTGCACCCTTCCAATGTTTTACCTTCTGGGTGGCATCTTGTAACTTTTCTTCACAATTTGGGGAGGCATAATCAGCATGATCAAGTATTTTGATTGGCTCACTGGCCTTGGAGAAGCTGTCCCAGAGTTCAAACTCTTTGCCTCCTTCCCCCATCCAGAAAGCTTCACCCTTATCCTGATTTACTATGGAGCTGGAAGACTCAGAATAAATACAGGTCAGTTGGTCTACATTATTTGCCTCTGCCTCGGACTACAGAACCACTGTGACATCATCTGCAGAGGCTACTACCTTTAAGGAAGTCACATGGCTCAGCTGCACCTCTTCCACCGTGTCACTCTCAATCTTTCTCATAAAAGGAAACACAGACAAAAAAGGGTTCAGAGGACACCGAGTCAACCCCAAAAGAAGACCCTACCCAACCATTAGCCTTCTTGTAAATCCTTCTAAGTCAATTTATCATTCTTACTGGGAAGCCTTAAACCTTCCAGTAACATCCACAGGTACTGGAGTTAACTCAATCAAAACCCTTTGATCTAGTGCCAGTAAGAACTTTCCTTCCTCCCCAACTCTGCCCCACTCTATGGCCTCCCAGACACCTAAACGAGCTTTGCACTTTCACCATGCAGTGCTGAGAGGGGAAAGCATTTGTTCAGTTAACACCTTCATCACAACAGGTGTGAGCCTAGGATGTGAAAGAGACTGTACATGTTATAGTTAGTAGTCTATACAAGAAGTCCTTACCCACGATGCTGGGTTTATTGATAGCAACAGGGTCACAGCAGTATCAGTGGTATTGCAGGGATTAACAGCTTTATATATGTGTATTATCTCAGGAGCTAAGCATTGTGAATCCACACAGTATTGTGACACGCTGACACTGTGGCACACCACATCAGGTCAGAGGATGCGTTTATGGTAGAGGGAGGTGACCGTGTCGGAGAACACTAGTCTCCAACATTAAAAAAGGTCCATATTGAGGCGTGGCCTGGCAGCCATTCTGTCCGGCAGCAACTACCTGGGGCTCCAGCCTAAATCCCCCTAAAAACCCCTTGAGACCGCGAGTCCTACCTCCTGCTGCCCTCCAGCCGGTGTCCTCTGCCTCCGGGACACGGGCGGCGTGGTCTGCGGGGTCGGGGACTCTCCCTAAGAACTGCGGCCTGGTCCGTCGGACGGAGCCGGGGACTCAATTTCGGCCGCGCCCGGGACATCGCGCGGCCGCGATCAGACGCCGGCGCGCTGTGCACGCGCCCCAGCTGCTGCTTGGGGACGGGGGGGACAGCGGACTCCTCACTGACGCCCAGACACCTGCAGGAGACACGCTGCGGGCGCCATTCGGGCCCCGGTTAAGGTACTGGGGTGAAGCGCCGTGGGGGGCCCGGCCGCCTCCCGCCCTCAGCCACTCATCCCCCGCACTCCACCACTGCCCACACATCCCACCACTGACTCCGGAGCCCACAGGGGGATACCTGGTGGGCACAGGTGACTCCCCATGATAAAGGGGGCACCTTCAAATCCCACAACTGTCTGCAGCACACCTACAGGCTGGGGCTGGAAGGGACCACATCAGTGATATAGGCCTGGAAGAGGATGTCCTGCACCCCACTCTCCCAACCCTGCAACAGCCTCTTCATATAATACCCCCCCTGGCTGCCTGGCATAACTACCTCTGCCAGCCGCACTACATCTGGACCCCGCCTCCTCCCCCCACAGTCTAAGGCTGCCCCCCCTTCGCAATACACAGCCTACCTGAACCACCAGCGTCCCTCTTTGGGAGTACCGCTGTGCACACACATTTATTTGGCCTTGGGCCCACCAGGACTCTGATTCCGCACCTTCATGTTTTGAATATACACCTTTATACAGACTATGGCCTGCTGTTATGATGTAATGTAAGAGGCCTGCATCTTATGACTCCCAACGGGTCTGACACCATCATACTCCAACCTGCTCTATGATGTGACCATCGATATGCAATCTTTGATGTTTTGAATCTCACACATACAGCCCTCCTACTACGCTGATCGTGCTCCTACCTCTGATATCTGGATTACAGTGGGACCTCTGTTTATGAAAAGGTTCCTGATACCTCTATCAATGTCCGCGGTGGACCCAGCTTTAGTCCACTCTGAGGCTACCACGTGTGGACATTCCACTGATTCAGATCACTCATCTACCAGATCATCCTCAAAGAAAAAACGTAAATCCACTACCAAACCCCAAAAACCCAAGATGAAACCAGCTGACATTGCTGCGGTCCTCGGCCCTCTGCTAGATGAGAAGCTGGCGGGTATTAAGGAGGCCATCGACACCACTCTTACCCAACTGACCCACCACTCCCAACGCCTGGACGAGGTAGAGCAAAGAGTTTCGACTGTGGAAGACGATCTCACCACGGCCCAGGGCACCATCGACTCCCAATCCAGGGATATAAAGGCGCTCCAAGAGAAAATCGAGGACCTGGAAAACAGGAGCCGTCGCAATAACCTGAGGGTGGTGGGCATCCCCGAATCGGTGAGGGGCCACGAGCTCTTAAACCTTCTGTCAACCTGGCTCCCGGAGCAACTAGCCCTTGACCTCAAAGGAGCTCCACTTGCCATAGAAAGAGCTCACCGGATAGGCCCGGAAAGACCAAACCGTGGGGGGCGCCCCCGCCCTGTCATAATGAGGATCCTCAACTACGCAGATAAAACCAGAGTTTTGGAGCACTACCGCAAAACTGCTAACCTTTCCTACAACGGAGACCAAGTACTTATCTTTCAGGACTTCTCCGCTTTGGTAGCAGCTAAACGTAAAGAGTTCACACCTGTCTGCAAACATCTCATCAACGCTAACATCAAGTTCTCCCTGCTATACCCGGCCCGTCTGCGTGTGTTCGTAGACGGAAAACCAATCTTCTTTGACACCCTGGAAGAGGCGAAATCCCATTTTTCCATCCCGGACACTTGAACATGCTCAGCCTTCCTTTCACAGGCTCTCCTCTATTGGTTATACCCAACCTTTTTACCTCTTGCTGGGCAGTGGTGAAGTTGAGACAATCTATCTCCTTCCCCCTTTTTTTTTTTTTTTCTCGATGCACACTGCGAACTTGAGGTTAACACTGCATATACCACCTTTCACTGTTTAATACTATTTACTCAATAATAGCTGTATTGTGTGAGCGCTTAAGATAATGTTCTAGGTTCAGACGACCATTGGGCCCTTTCGAAATTAGTTATTAATGTTATACTTGACAGTTTGTATGTTATTAGTAATTTTTGCCCGCTCTGCACCCAGGCGCATCCCCTCTGTGGGATTCCCCCCCTTTGCTCGCTGGGACAAAGGGGGACTCCCTATAACATGTTTATCTTTCTTTATGATCCCGCCTACAGGAGTTGGTTAGCATAACTGACCAGCTTCCCCCATCTACCTCTTCTGGGAGAGACATCCCTCTTCTCTCATTCAATATCTTATCTTGGAATGTAGAGGGCCTCAACCACCCAGTGAAACGTAGAAAAGTTCTCTCACATCTGCAGCGAGTGTCCCCACATATTGTCTTCCTGCAAGAGACCCATTGGGTAGAGGGTGCACAACCAACACTCAGGGCTCCCTGGCTCGGGGAATATGTCTCCGCCCCCTTCACTACCAAAACCAGGGGCGTTGCCATTTTATTCAGTAACAACTTACAATATTCCATAGCTAGGAAATTCATTGACCCGGAGGGCAGATTTATCCTTCTAGATGTGCTTATTGACAATGTCACCTATACTATGCTCAATGTGTACGCTCCTACGGGCCCCAATGATTCTTTCTTTGCCTTACTTTTACAGAAATTACTCTCCTGGGGCCATACCAATCTTATCTTTGGAGGTGACCTTAACACAGTTGTCGACCCATCCATGGACAGGTCTGGGGTGAGTACAAACCGACCTCCAGCCCTCTCTCACCTTCTTTCTCCTCTATGCTCTCAGCTCACTCTAATTGACCCCTGGCGCATTTTCCACCCCTTACAGAGAGACTATTCATTCTACTCCCATCCTCATTCGACACATTCTCGAATTGATTACCTATTTATCTCAGACCACCTTCTCCCTAAGGTAACACACACTTCCATTTATGACATCATTATCTCTGACCATGCCCCCATTTTATTATCCATCCGACTATCACTACCCCAAACATTTACCAGATGTTGGCGGTTTCCGTCTCACCTCTTCCACTCCAATGACTTCCTCCTACACCTAAAACATTCCTGGTTAAACTACAACACTGATAACTCAGCTCACGTAGAAAACCCTCCACTATTCTGGAACGCCTCTAAGGCGGTGCTCAGAGGCCATATCATGTCCTATGTTCAATCTACGCGTAAAAAATTTGCTCTTCGTCTAAAAGAGCTAAGTAAAACCTTGACTGAGACTTATAGAACCTATAAGCAATCTGACACCCCTGCTAACAAAGAAGCGTATCTTGCTTCCAAACTGATTTATGACACCTATCTTACAGAACAGGCCCAGACCAAACACAATTTTTTTAGAAACCAACTGCATAGATTTGGAAACAAATCTGGTAAGCTTTTGGCTAAATTGATTAAGGGGCCACACTCTCGCACATGGGTAAACACTATCAAACAATCGGGAACATACATTACTGACCCCAACGACATATGTACCGAGTTCATGAACTTCTACAAGTCCTTATACTCGGCGGGCCCTGATAACGTAGCTGAAAGCGATTCCTTCTTGAAGACAGCTAATTTACCCACACTCTCACAGGAGGAAAGGGATATGCTAGATAGCCCCATTACGGAGGAAGAAGTATGTACCACGATCAAGTCCCTCTCTAACGGCAAAAGTCCAGGCCCAGACGGATTCGGAGCTGAATTCTATAAATTGCTACGCTCTGAGATCTCCCCAATCCTGACCCTTCTTTTCAACCACATCCTGACCTCCAAAACCCTACCGCCCAACTTTAATGAAGCCAAAATCATAGTCCTCCCGAAGCCTGGAAGGAACCCCTCCCTGGTCGGCTCCTATCGCCCTATTTCCCTCCTGAATCAGGACTTTAAAATCTTAACAAAATTAATGGCCAACCGTCTACAGAAGTGTCTACCACATTTAATTTCACCTGCCCAGCTCGGCTTTGTTAAGGGGAGACAGTCAGTGGTGGGCATTCGCGCAGCTATTGCCGCAATAACCCATACCCGGCTCCACCAAACCCATGATAATATCCTCCTTAACTTAGATGCCGAAAAAGCCTTTGACCAGATAGCTTGGCCTCATCTTCACAGGACATTGGCTAGTCAACTATTTGGAGAATCCTTCAGGGCTTTCATCACATCTATATACACAGACCCTAAGGCCCAAGTATTGGTTAACAATGTTGCCTCTGCCACCTTCTCCCTTGAAAGAGGGACACGCCAGGGATGCCCCCTCTCCCCACTACTTTTCAACTTGGCACTTGAACCACTCATCCGCCACATCACTTCATCATCTCATATCCAGGGCATAAACATAGGCACCAGAGAGATACGGGTAGTGGCATTCGCGGACGATATCCTCCTTTTCCTTTCCAACCCTAAACACTCGGTCCCCTTCCTTATTGATACAATCAATAGCTTCTCCTCCTTTGCTGGCTTTTCAATTAATCTCCAAAAATCTGAAGCTCTCGCCATTTTCGGTCAGGCACGCAATGGATGGTCCACACCTTTCCCCTTTAAATGGGCCACCTCCTCCATCACTTACTTAGGCATTATTCTTCCCCCACACCCACATACCCTATATACACATAACATAGCTCCAGTTATTCAAAAAATTAAAATGGAACTTACCTTATGGCAAAATTTACCTCTTAATTTCATAGGCCGCTGTAACCTTTTTAAGATGGCTAGTTTTCCTAAACTTTTATATATTTTACAGATGACCCCAGTCTTGCTCACCAAATCTGACCTGTCTTCCCTTAATGCTATGATATCCAAGTTTATCTGGAACTCCAAGAAACCTAGAATTAGCCTTTCCAAGCTAACGCAAACTACTCAGAGAGGTGGAGTCAACCTACCTAATATCAAATATTACAACTTGGCATGTATCCTTCGTTTTGCTGTAGATTGGATTGCTAATACTAACATATTTACGGATGTTTCTTTAGACTCCCAGCTCTCCCATCCCCTCTCCCTTAGTTATATTCTACACGCTAAACCATCCAACCTAAAGTCAGTTCAATACGATAACCCTCTTCTATCTTCCACGATTTACGCATGGAGATGTGCTAGGAAATCATTACACCTACAGTGTTACCTCTCCTTATCTCTACCACTTGTGGGCAATTTGGAGTTCCAGAGTGGCGAAACCACCTCTCCCTTCACCACCTGGCGCTCTTATGGCATTCTGTCATTACGACACCTACTAAACACCCAACATACCCCGTTAACCTTTGACGAAGCTGTCTCACGTTACCACCTGTTGCCACACCATAAATTTGCATACTTCCAAGCAACTCACTACTTGCAATCCATACTCACCAAATTGCGGCCCCAAGATATCACTAATCCCCTTGACTCTGTCATCCGCACCGGCACACACTCCATATCCACATTATACGCACGTATACGCCCTGAATTGGACCCCGACTCGGATATCCAGGGACTTCACAAATGGTCATCGCAGATCACAACTCTAGAGCCTGAAACCATTTTAGACACTTTTTTATCTAACCTCAAACTTATTCCAGCTAGTTCCTATCAGGAAATGTCTTACAAAATTTTACACAGGGCCTACTTCTCCCCCAAGCGATGTTACCTGATGGGCACCGCTGACTCTTCTGACTGCCCCAAATGTCACTCCCATGATGCTGACCTACTTCACTGCCTTTGGTCCTGCCCACATATCCAAACTTTCTGGAACGCCCTACACAACTTTGCCACCTCTTCATTGAAACTGGTTTTTCAGTGTAATGAGGCATGGGCGTTGTTTGGATACGTTGCAGACCAATCCTCTGTCCCCAAGCACGACAAAAAACTCCTGGTGATCCTGTCCGCTGTTGGCAGAAAAGCCATCCTGCAGCAGTGGATACACACCCTGGCCCCCTCCTTAGAGATGGCGACGTCTAGGCTGCTCTTCCTATTTACCATGGATTGGCTAGAGACGTCCCTTCATAAGGAATCCATGACCGCAACCCTATTCCAATGCTGGGATAAATACATCCAAATCCTACCACCTAGGACCAAATCGGCAATCCAATTATGCTTCCAGTCCACCTCGTGGTATAACCTTCAACTCCTCCAAAATAAGACCCCTGTCACCATTTAGACGCCATACGTCCTGAGACCCCCTCTCCTTGTGCACTTTTACTCCATATTCTGTTCCCATTCTTTTCTCTCTCTCCCATGTATCCTCTGCTGGATGGCTGGATCGGTCCATGGATGGGTAGATGACCTGGTGCTAAAGGCGGGCTGTTATTTGTTTATTTGTTTAGTTAGTTATTTGGATATCTCGAAGTTGATATCTATTAGGTACTATCGAATTAGTATTGCTACTATTTTTGTGGCGTGCATTTTTATCTGAATGCTAAGGCTTTACTAATTATTCTTGGCAATCATTGCTCAATCTACTGTTTTACTGCTACCAATGTTGCCATGCCATGTTCCATGTACCATTTTTTTTTTCCCTTACCTATTTTATATGTTAACTATTTTTGGAAAATTTTGAAAATTGTGAATTGATCCTCATAAAATACTGTTCAATATCTAATTCTGATGTTTATAACAATGTTGATACATGAGGCTCAATAAAACATATTTTGGAAAAAAAAAAAAAAAGGTCCATATTGTTGGCGTAAGCTCCTTGTATGTCACCATCATGCAATGTTGCTGAACATGATCTTAAATGTCTTATGTGCTTATGCCAGAGTTATAGTCAGGCAATAAAATGCACAGTGCTGGCCCGCACTTCTAATGCATGATTGCATGACGCTCCTGTTGCTCTGCAGAGTCTCGCTGTAATGACTAGGCAGAAGCTGAAAACCAGAAACATTCAAAGGAAGCTCTCAGGTGGTGGCTTTCTAAACTGCATGGTGCACTGCGCATCCACCCCTAGTTACAGCCCTGTAATCAGGCTGCGCTAATCCAATATTTTAGTTATAGAATTTCATCATTTTTCCATAAGACAATACATTGTGGAGTTGAACATACAACTGCTTACAAAGCTTATATTAAATTTGTAACAGGGTAGACGGCTGCTGTAGATTGTGCCCAACCATTCATTAAGTTGTCAAGAGTACTCTTGGAGAGTGTAATCTGTACTCTATTTGTTACCTCTGCCCCTTCCCATCTCTTTGGCAATTATTGTGGTTGCATTCTGGTGCTTGGCACAAGGGTGTAGTGTAGCTAATGGCCCCTACACACTGGGCGTTTTTGAGCTGAAAGCAGCTCACTTTTACCGTTTGAGCTGTTTTCAGCTCAAAAGCCGCCCAGTGTGTGTGGCACGGCGATGAGCGCTGATGCGTGCTTCTGCATCATCGCTGGCCACCACTGCTCATCTGCTGTTGTTACCAGCCAAGTGGATGGATTTTAATAGCATCCTGCTATGGAAAGCCGTGCCCCGCCCCTTGAAAATTGCTGGGCGAAAATCGCTCAGTGTGTATGCACTGAACGATTTCACATAGTCGCTCTGCATACACGCTGGGTAAAACTAGTCCGTATTAGCCATATGTCTGAGGCCAAAGTGGATGTGATGATCTTCCACTGAACCCAGAGGAGGACATCCAGACATAAGGCCTAATTTATGTTTGTATGTAAATGCAATTGCAATTCTCTACGCCATGGAACTGCCAATGATAGCAAGTGAAGCTGTCGCCCAAGGAATGAATGTGATGCTGGAGCAATTATGGGCGAAATACGTGATAGTTTCCATCATCCTGCGGCTGTAGTTTATTCCCAACATGTAAACACACTGATTTTTGCTGTTTAGAGTTGCCTTATGCTATTCTGTAGCGTTTGCTACACAGTCAAAAATAGATGTATTTCACAGACTGTTCTTGTTGCCAATTTGTGCTGCTGGAGATGCTATCAGTGGACCAATTATATAAATAGCATTTGATTTAATTTGCTTACAAATAACGTGTGACATACAAAGCTTGTGTTATCTGGTTTGTTTTGCTTTTCCCTCCTGCATTTTGTGAGAAATATCTGCAGCTTTTTTGGGTTACATCCTTCTTACATACATAAAATTATGTGCAGGACAATTACGTGTTTAAGGTTTAACCTGTTGAACACATTTACATGCAAACTATGGGCCTAATTCAGGGCTGATTGCAGGACAAATTTGTTCTCAAAATGGGCAAAACCATGTGCGCTGCAGGTGGGACAGATGTAACGTGCAGAGAGATTTAGATTTTGGGGCGTTATATTGTTTCTGTGCAGGGTAAATACTGACTGCTTTATGTTTACACTGTCATTTAGATTTCAGTTTGAACCCACCCAAATCCAACTCTCTCTGCACAAGTTACATTTGCCTACTTTTGAAAATTAGTTTCAGGGAGATTATAGTTGGTAATAGAATTTTGCACAGTGCCCCATTGAGGGGGCGTGTTATGCCCCACCCAAAAGGGTGTTTCTAGTTCCATATATGGAGAGATTGTGAAAAGAGATTGTGAACATGGCACATCGCAGGAACCTACAGTTCAGAGGAAGAAAGCAGCAAAGAAATCCTCTAGTTGAAGAAAAAATGTGAATGCCGATTTCCCTGCCCTGAGATTATGAAGATTTAAAGGATATGCAAACCAGCTAATAGAGCATCAGCAGAAACCAACCTCAGCCAAGGCTGGGGACGTAGAGAGTTCCCACGCCTGTAAAAGTATTAAAAACAACATAAAATAAAGTGCGGTCTAACATCTGTTTAGTATATAACTTAACATTTTATAAACAATAAATTATGAGTGGACCATAAACTACTGGCCACCAGCATCCTCATAAACTAAAGTACATGACACTTGCAACCATTCTGGTATCTATTACCACACCTGCACCATGATCTCATCCATATTACAATGAATATACCAACATGCCCCGCACAAAATATATAAACATACCACTTTGTATAGGCCGCTTACATATATCCCCACTTATACTACACTGACATTTGCTGCTCAAGTGATTTAAGATAGGGGTCAACCAACTACTGATCTTCATGTAATAGTATAATATAATATATAAGAAAAGAATGACCCCACGTGCGCCCTTAAGTTGTGAGCAGCTACTCTATAGCCCCCCCTGTTAGTGGGAGGCGATGTTTAGAAATGGAAAGAAAGGAGGTATAGAGAGCGCTTTTTAACCACCAATAGATTATCAAAATACAAAAACAGTACAAATATTTTTAAATAACCAGTGTGCTTTTTATTAGATGATTTTCACATCTACAAAAGGGATAATTTGGTTTATCATTCCTGTGAAGAGAAGACTACTACAGCCCTCACACAAGATATTAGACGCCTGTATATATATTGAATTTTCCTTAGACATCTGAAATCTACCCCATTGAGGAAGGTCACCACAATCCTAGGAGTTTTTGGAGCAATACAAACTGGTAGAAGCATTGTTAAAATCACTACCGATTTTCTGAGTCTGCCCCACGGAAGAACATCATTATTGTCTACGCTAATCTGAGGAAACACATGCTAGCACAAGCATTTTAATATCATAATGTACTAAACCCCTGATGAAGTCTTTTTCAAGACGAAACGCGTTGGGTTGCTTATATTTCCGAAAAGGATATCATTTCCAGATGTGAAAATCATCTAATAAAAAGCACACTGGTTATTTAAAAATATTTGTACTGTTTTTGTATTTTGATAATCTATTGGTGGTTAAAAAGCGCTCTCTATACCTCCTTTCTTTCCATAATATAATATATAATAATATAATATGTGGAATGTTAATTTTACTGGTTATAATTGTCATTTATTGTCATTATACATTACATTTGATTTAATTTGTTAAGTGTTTATGTTCTTGTACATTTGTTTCTATATAATTTTTCAGACAATAAAAGTTTTATTTGAAAGACTAACAAAAAAAACAATACAAAACAACAATATTGAAACAAATGACAAAACATTTGAGCTAATTCTCCAGCAGGTGATGCTTGGCTGGTTTGTCTTTTAATACGAGTGCATTCCTTGATTTCTAACAGCTAGAGATACCACTTTATCCTCCTCATGGAAAAGAAAAGGAAATGATTCTCGTTCCGCAAGTTGCTTTGGTTATGAAATATTGCTATTTTCTTACATTATTTTGTGACCTGTTAGCAAGGTTGTAATCATTTAGAGTTTTCTTGACCACCATTGTACATGTACATTAATATAATTGAAATTACACTTAAAAATAAATAATTGTACATTACTTGCCCCAATGTGCAGGAACCTGGGCTTTGGTTTATGTGTCCAGTGAATCAAGTGGCGAACTATGGCATGAAATGCCCTCCAAGGGAATGCAGTGCTAGGGCCCATGTTTAGGGGTGTCTCCAGAGGGGGTATAGACAGCCACCACAGAGACTTAGTCAGTGCATGGTTTGGGGCCTTTGAGATATATATAATTCAAGTTTCACAGTCTGAAACCTGATCCCTAAAGAAGGAGGTGGGCCCCCAGGAAGTGGGGCCCACCAGTGGTTTCAACCTTTCCCAGTTAGCCCACCTAGCCAAAATAGAAGCAGCCCCCCCCCCCCCCCCCACACACACACACACACCCCTGTGCACTGGAAGAGTTGTCCCTTCTCCCAATCTCAGACCCAACTGACTCTAGGAATAGAAAAAATAAATATGGTACAGCGCTGTGTTGAATAATATATACATTTATTAAAAATATCAATTTTATGGCCAACAATAGACAGACAAGACTTACAACATATATAAAAACTTTGTTAGTCCATTCCCATCTCAACCAACTGGTTTTTAGTGATTCATTAGATGCATGCAGAAAAATACTCTGTTAATCAATAGCCTAGGCTTGGGGTTAATTAGAAATCAAGAGACAATACTTGATGTGTACATGCAAGATTTGAGTTAGAGTATACTTATGTTAGTCTCCAGTGGCATTCCTTAGGGCTTTATAGATACCACAGTGTTGTCTCCGACCGTTGGTGCAATTCCTCTTACACGGTCATATCCAAGAACAATCGGTTGGTGTCTGTATTGTCGCCAAATGGTGTCCCCTCTGACCTCTCTACACGTTTCTCCGCCTCGAAAAACGTATCAGCGGCTTCCTCAGGAGTGGTGTACACACAGCCCTTCTTAGCGGGGAGGCGCTAAGAAGGTGTGGGCGCCGGGGGGGGGTCTGCGGGGCTATAGTTACCTGCTGGTGTCCGCCGGCCGACGCTTCTGGGTTCGGGGAGCCGGGCGGCTGGCTACTCCTGTGCCGGGTTTTCCGGCTAGCTGTCAGTGTGGCCAGGCCGCTCCCCCTGCTGCTGCCGGCCGCCGGGTAGGTGAGACGCGTCTCCTACTTTTAAACATGCTCCCCACACTGACTGCCTGGCTTCCCGGCTGCCAGCGACGCGCACCCCGCCTGCTGTTACCTCCTGCCGCTGGCGCTTCTGTCCTGCCGGCTGCTAACAGAAAGTGACACACGGAAAATGGCTGCCCCCATACCTCAAAAGCTGTCCGCATTATGGGGGCAGCCATTTTCCGAGTGTCACTTTTTATTAGCAGCCAGAGCCGGGGACCCGCCAGAAGTGCCAGCGCTAGGAGGTATCAGCCACGGAGGGTACGGGTGGGCGCTGCCTCAATTTGTGGCAGGGGGGAGAAAAATTTGTAGTTACGCCACTGGACAGACACCTTACTGAATGAGCTATTTGGGGGGGGGCACCAGTACTTACCTTGCCTCCGGGCAAGTGGGATGAACTTACACCACTGTGATGGAGTGTCAGTGGCCTGGGAGCTGGGACTGCCCTGGTGAGTGTACAGCACCGGCAGCGGGGTCTGCGTAGAGTCTGCTGGCTCAAATGCTTGTCCTCCAGTCCCTGCTGCAGCAGTCGCTGCCCTCCCCGCTCTGCCTGCTGTGCACAACCCCCCCCCCCGCAGAGTATTTATTTTATTTATTGTTTGTACTTGTATTATATGTTCTGAAAGGGACAGGGGGACAGAAAGGACAAGGTGTGATGGAAACAGTGTGGGGCTGTAATGATGGGGGGACAGTGTGGAGCTGTTGTGATGGGGGCAGTGTGGGGTTGGTGTGATGGGGGACAGCGTGGGGCTGGTGTGATGGAATATATTGAACATATAACTCTTTATTATGGCTGATCTTTGTTATGGCTGCAAATATCACCAAATTATTGATATTTCTTGAAGTGACACACAACTCGAGGAAGGATACTACTTTTTACGATTTTCGACACACCAAGCTGAAAAAGTTAGCCATCACTGGCCTACTACAAAGTCCCACAAATTATCATATTTTAAGCAGAAAAAAGGAAGACTTCTCCATTTGTCAGATATCTAAATGTAAAAAATAAAATAAAAATATATGATGTAACATGTTATCTTCAGAGGCATAATTTGCATAATTTCTTAATCACTACACCCCCTCTTAGTTTCTAAAAAGAAATGCTGACAATTTCTCTAGGGTTGCCTTTATATATTTGAGGCAATGCATGGGTAGACAATGAATACTTGCTATCAGGACAAAGATTAAAACACTAAAAACTATTTAGATTTCATTTAGGTTCAAAGTTTCACTCAAAAAAGACCACAAACCAACAAATTTAAAAATGTGGGGAAAAAAAGTCTAAACTAAAGGCCCCCATACTCTGGGCTATTTTTGTGCTAAGGACAATTTGGACCAGTGTTTCCTTGAGAGCTCTTATATATGAATATTTTGAAATGACTGACCAGACACTGATTGGCTGCGAGAATTCTTCAGAATCCCACACAACTAAATCACATTCCCACTAGTAGTTTTAGGGGTGTTACTGGGTATTGATGACATGCAGGAAAAAATCAGAGTGTGCATACATGTACATAATATGGCTGTTTTTAGACAGATCATACCTAGGACTGCTGATGGTTATGATGAAAATGTAACCATGAATATGGACAAGGAAGGGCCAGTAGCAGAGGGGAGCTTATCTTTCCTACTGGTCCAATGGACCTGTGTCTGACTTGAGCCTCAACTCTGACAAAGGCCCTCGGTCTTTAACAGGTTGTACATTATATATCTGTTTTTTATAACTAAGCTATTTATACAGCATAGTACGAGGAAGCTGCAGGCATTAATGAATGTGATTCCAAAGTGATATAAATAAATGTACAATGAACACAAAGACAATTTGTTAACTAGTTTGTAACTAGTGTTGCTTTTTGTATCAGTGTTTATGTGCTATTAGGCCTGATAGATGTTTGTAATAAAGAACTATTTCACACAGGGTCTGATTAAGACAGAATGTTTCGAACAGAACAAGGCCTGGTAGCCTGAAGGTTTATTTCCATACAGGAATCACATGCTGAGCCTTGATGTCTGCCTGACTCATACACACAGTGTGTTACCGAGTAACACAATAACACACTTCCCAGCTGGGTAACTAGAGGTTCCCTAAAATGATGTATCAGAGATGACTGGGGATTCCTAAATGCACACATACTCACATAAATATGTATATACAGTGTCTCACACACACACATACACACACCCTTCATGCAGCTGGTAACCATGGCAGCAACTCATAATATGGCAAAATACTTCCTGGCTAAACAGGGACACTGAGGGATGATCACAGAAAAAGATTATGATAGCAACTACTGAACTGATCACTTATAACATAGCAACCAGAACAACTCAGGACTATACTATTACTGTATGTTAATAGAAGAAAATAGATTTATCTATCCTGCTCAGTGACTGTAAAAAGTTATTTATCTGCGATGGCAGCAGGAAACGGAGAACGGGTTCTGTTTCCTCCCTCACACATACTGTACTTCTCTGAATTTCTAGCACTTGTTTACTCTCTAAATAGGCAAAAATAGTGATCAGTACATGGATGGAGCAAAATTAACAGGAGAGGACGTAGACAAAAGGTTCTACTTTAATAAACCAGAATGCAGAAATACTCTGTGTACTGTATGTCTCTGTACTGTATGTTTACAGGCACATGTTGGATAGGGTGAGTGACTGGAGTTATGTTCTTGCTAGTGGCAGAACTACCGAGGGTGCAGGGGGTGCAGCTGCTATGAGGCCCGGCGGCTGGGGGGTTGGACAGCAAGCACTTCCCTGCACCGCGACTGTGCTGCATAGTAATTTTATAATTTCTTAAAAGGGCAGCCGTGGCCGCCTTATAAACAGCTCGTGCCTTGGGAAAGTAAGGAACCGTGGGTGGGCGTTGTGCTGGGCTGGGGAAGAAGCCGGGCGGAGATGGAGGAATGATGATGCGCACTTTGACTTGCAAGATGATACTGTCGAACCGGCTGCAGCTGTTGATGCTAGGCCCACGTCTTGCTTGGAAGAGACTCGCGAGATGATGACATCATCATCTCGGGAATGCGGAAGAGATACTCCTGAAGCCTCGACCCTCACTGGCCCGGACGCACGCTGCCACGAGGAAGAAAGGAATGACTGGCTCATGCAGTGGAAAAGACACTGAGGGTGGCCTCCTGCAGCTGCATCATCTAATATGGGAAAGACCTGGGGGGGGGGGGGGCATTATAAATTCTGCTTTGGGGCCCACAAAGTTCTAGTTATGCCCCTGGATCTTGCACCTATGTATGTGGCACAGGAAGTGTGGATGTCTACCTGATGGTAAAGAAAAGCCAAAATTGACCAGTCACGGGCATGTCACTCCATGCATGATGTGTTCTCTGCCGCACAGATGTTTTCACCTATGTCGTGGTTAGACTGAGACACTGTGCTTGGCATCGGCGGTTGCAAGTGTCAGTGGTGAACACGATTGGGCGCTCATGGTAGACACTCTAAAAGCATCCACAATGCTGCTTATGGGCAGGGTTGCAGAAAATGAGTGTCTCGGGGCTAGCACATTCCAGTGCACGCTATTGCAGTGGAATGCTGAAACTAACATTTGCATTCCCTCCAACATGACCCATTCCATTAGGTACATGCTCTGTTCCTGGACTTCCCTGCCAGTGGCAGTTACAGAGGTGGGGCTCCAGCACAGTCCAAAATTCAAAGAGGGGGTCACATCAACTGTCAGTGAGTCCAGGAGAGTGATGTTTGAGGTGGCAGTAGGTGTGGCTCCCCTTTTTGAATATTGGACTATGCTGCAGGCTCACATCTGCAACTGCCACTGGCAGGGAAGTCCATTTGTTCCTAATGTTGAAGGGTATGCATTTGCATATTTTTGCAGTTGCATTAATAGAAACAGGCCCTGCTGTATCTGTGTTATTTATTTGTCATACATCACAAGTATACTTGCCAAGAGCTTCAGCTTTCACTTCCAGGAGATAAGATCTATATCTATGAGTGACAAAATTACACAAGATCTAGCTGTTTAGTGCTGATTGTCTGTGGCTTACCAAGGGAGCTTCTTGTGCGGTCAGGAGATGTTACATTGGCCACAGCGGTTATCTTTTGGCTATATATTCCAACATGCAAATAAAGACGGTATACATGTATATAGGATGATTATTGGGAAATGCACTCACAAACAGTGACATTGGATCAAAGGACCAACTGTGTTCTAATACATGTGTCTGACTACTGTAACCACTGTTCCACCACCTGTAATGGTAGGCAGAACTAGTTCCACCTGCACAGTAATTACAACAAAAAGCCTTTCCTAGCAGCTCCTTTTCTGTCTTGGTGTATGCGAGGCCAGCCACCACTGCCCCTGAAGTGAAGAAGAGCCACTAAAAGGAGCAGGCTGTTGGCATGCTGAAGACAAGGTGAGAGCGAGCTGGAGGGACTTCTGGATGGGGAAGCTGCTGGAGGGACAGAGGGCATGGAGCTGCTGTCAGTGGCAGGGTAAATGAGTTCCACCACTTCTTCAGGACCACTTTAAGCCCTGACTGTAATACCCCTTTCACACTGCAGCTCTTAAACGGTAAATTGCTGTTTATTTAGCGTGAAAGCTCCAGGGTGCTTTAACTGTTTAACAAATACAGGTGTCCTACCTGTTTAAGAGACGTTTTTTGGCAGTCTGAGCGGCTCTATTTCTATGGCTTGAAACGTGTCCCTTGTGGGTTAAACGGGATGAATGTGTGAATGGTATTAAATGCTTTTTAAAACGGTTTTCACCTGCATGTGAGAGGTCTTAAGGCTCAGACCCGTTTTAAATCCCTGTTTAAGAATACCGGGTCTTTACACATTCTGCAGCATGCATGACTATGTTGTAATCTACTATGCTTCACCTCACCTACTATGTGTACAGTATATGTTAAGTGCAGACGCTTGACATACTATGTGTAAAGTATACGGTAAGTACAGACACTTGACCTACTATGTGTACAGTATACAGCGAGTACACCTACTCCACCTACTATGTGTACAGTATATGGTGAGTAGACACATTGTACCTACTATGTGTACAGTATACGATGAGTACACACACTGTACAGTGGCGTAACTATAGCACCGCGGGGGGGGGGGGGGGCGCTGTGCAAATGGGGGCGCCGGGGGCTGCGGTGCTATAGTTACACCTCCCCCCAATCCCCCGCAGGCTTACCTATTTCGCTGGTCCCGGCGGCTCCGTTCTTCTGCTGAGGACCACCACAAAATGGCGGCCCCATACAGCAGACAGAAACTGTCTGCTGTATGCGGGCGGCCATTTTGTGGTGGTCCTCAGCAGAAGAACGGAGCCGCCGGGACCAGCTCGAAAGGTAAGGCTGCGGGGGATTGGGGGGGGTTTGCATGGGCGGCGGGGGGGCGCCCAAAATGTAGCTACGCCGCTGACACTGTACCTACTATGAGTACAGTATATGGTGAGTAGACACACTCTACCTACTATGTGTACAGTATACGATGAGTACACACACTGTACCTACTATGAGTACAGTATATCATGAGTAGACACACTCTATCTACTATGTGTACAGTATACGATGTGTACACACACTGTACCTACTATGAGTACAGTATATGATGAGTACACACACTGTACCTACTATGTGTACAGTATACTATGAGTACACACACTCTACCTACTATGTGTACAGTATATGATGAGCACACACACTCTACCTACTATGTGTACAGTATACGATGAGTACACACACTGTACCTACTATGAGTACAGTATATGATGAGTACACACACTCTACCTACTATGTGTACAGTATACTTTGAGTACACACACTCTACCTACTATGTGTACAGTATACTATGAGTACACACACTCTACCTACTATGTGTACAGTATACTATGAGTACACACACTCTACCTACTATGTGTACAGTATACGTTGAGTACACACACTGTACCTACTATGAGTACAGTATATGGTGAGTAGACACACTCTACCTACTATGTGTACAGTATATGATGAGCACACACACTCTACCTACTATGAGCGCAGTATATATTGAGCACAAACACTCAACCTACAGTACTATGTGTAGAGTACATGGCAAGTACAGACACTCGAGGATGTGATTGTGTCATATAAGACACATACAGGTATTACAGCATGTATTTACAAATTGTGCCTGCTTGTCATATAATAATATGCAGTTTCAAAACTTTAAAAAATATACTGTAGTTAATTGCACGCATCCCCCCACCCCGATGCGTAGACTTGTTATAATTTGATTCATGGGAATGGAAAACTATAATATCACGAAACTACACAAAATGGAATTTGAACTATGGAAATGTAAGGAAAGAACCAACAATTTATTAAAGCTCCAATGACACTTTGAAAATGATTTGAGTGGTGACTCAGCATTGGTCAGTCACTCCCACGGTGTGCATTTGGTCATCCTCCTCAGTAATAACTCCATATACACTAAACAAGCTGAAATAAACTTTATTGACGCATTGACTTCAAATAAAGTGTTAATCATAAATCCATTGTGACAAATGTTTTCAAGAAAATTGACTATATAACATTTGAAAAAAATGACATTCATTTGAAATAATTTTCTATCACCAAATCCTACAGTTTGTTATATGGAGTTCATATTCTGAATTTCAGAAATTGCTACACTAAGATGCAATTATATCCCTTTATCAGTTTTCATTACATAAAGAAATACTTTAAAGTCATGTGTTATTCAGCAATAATTTAGCAATTAGTTTTGTTCTATTTTTACTTGGATCTGTGTTTTTTTTTTTTTTTTTTGTGCTAAGTAGATGTATAGACAGTGCAACCTGAAAGTATTCACAGCGCCTCACTTTTACCACAGTTTGTCATGTTACAACCTTATTCCAAAATGAAATAAATTCATTTTTTCCTCAAAATTCTACACACAATACCCCCATAATGACAATGTGAAAAGAAATGTTGGGAGATTTTTGAAAATGTATTAAAAATAAAAGACTAAGAAATCACATGTACATAAGTATTCACAGCCTTTTGCGTAATACTTTTTTGGTGCCCTTTGGTAGCAATTCCAGCCTCAAGTTTTATTTAATATGATGCCGCAAGCTTGGCACACCTATCTTTGGGCATCTTTGCCTATTGCCCTTTGCAGCACAGGTTGGATGGGAAGCGTAAGTGCACAGCCATTTCCAGATCTCTGGCGCTGGGCCACTCAAGGACATTCACAGAGATGTCCTGAAGCCACTCCTCTGCACAGTAATTCAACAGAAAAGCATTATAGTTTGCAGGGGGGTGCCAAAATGCCTATCACTGGCTCTGCCTGTTGGGTGAGGGGAGAAGGGGGTAATTAGGTGAAGAGGGAAATGGGTTCTCCCACCTTTCCAGGAACACTTTAAGCCCTGCCAGGAATTGAGATTTTCTACCTTTTACCCATAATGTGCTCATTCTCGCGGCATTGGGATCAAAAGCAGAAATAGACTATGCAGGTACGTCTATTGCTGCTTCAATCTCCGCCCCCTGACACACACACACACACACTCCATCCCTCCTTCCCACTTCCCGGCAGCCATAGATATCGAATCAATATCGGCGCCTGCCACACCGTGTGTACACAATTTAACTGTCATTGGCTTGGCAGTTAGTAGCTGATTGGCTGGTACTTTATCTCTCTCCATTTTATCACTCTTCAAACTTAGTACATCTGGCCCCAAGAACCCATTGTATAGTAAACCATGAATATGCAGGCCTTGCCTATTACAAAGATACAGAAGTCAATATGCAAAGTAGTGGACAGCCAAGAAACATCAAACTGTACTAATGATATAATGGGCATGGTTGAATAAAAAGCAGACAGGGCAAATTGCCCCCTTCCCCCGATTCTCTCTGACACTACTATAGAACATGTTTTGCAAAAAAAGGAAATGTTTTGAAGAAAGACATGTGATGCGATTATCCTAATGGAGTTGAAGTTATGGTCCAAGGAAGAATGGAGAAGGTAGGAGAGAACGCGAGATGAACATAGAAATTTTATGGAGTAGATTAAATGAAATACTGTGGTGCAATGGATCTCACATTGTTTTAACGCAAGGTATATTAATAAAAGCTACATTGAACATTGAATTCCGACTGTTGAGTGACTGTCGGATCAGATGAAAATGGCACGGGATTCCGACTGTCGGAATATTCCAACAGTTGGAATCCCAGATTGAATAACCCCCTGTAAGTTATTAGTGGAGGAATGGTTAGTGACGCTACATAAATATTAATTCATATGTACAAATTTAGGGCTGCCAGTATTGTTTTTTCTGTCATTATGCATCTTCAATATGCACCAGTTGGTGGAGCATTGAGGTTCTACAGAACACCCAGCTTAAGAAACATAACTGTTTGTAATGAGGAGTAATGGGAGGAAGTTGATTTGAGTTCAGCTGTGGGACAACTTTTGTTGTTAACAAAAGTAAATGTCCTTCATTGTGCAAGTGCTTGGCGTTTGATGCATTACCAGTTGGCAACCACTGACAAATTGGAAATTACAGGTAGAAATGTAAGTCACACACAAGCACTATTGGCAAGCATTGGAGCTCACAGTAGGTGTTTCTAACAGATTTACCTGAAGTTAGAGAAAAACATAGAAGAGATGCATTCTAAAAAACCATTACACAATGGGAAAGAAACATAGGGCTACAAAGAATGTCACTAACACCAGAGGGAGTGGGTTCTCGTGTCAGACACTTTTCACTATCGTTGCACTGTAGTAAATTCATGCCATCTCGCCAGCAGGGATAGGCTTAAAGTGGGACAAATATCGGTAATATGGTTGAAGACAGTCCAGTGTTCACAATAAAATAACATTTAATACAAGGAAACCATGCTATAAGTTGAGTAAGGAGTTCACACAAGGTCAAATGGCATTTGGAATTTATTACATACTGTAAGCATCACATTAATCATGTATGCTGTGCTGATTGAGAAGAAAATAAATATTACAGCACATTTATAGTTCCAAACAAGAAACCCCATATTGCAGGCAGAAATGTTAGTATCAATACTTGCAAAACTTCCCAAAAATAATTGTTACTAATGTTATATGGAAATATCTTTAAAACAACAAATGTGTGGTGCGCGGTGCGCCCTTTCGAAGATGCAACAACATGCACCCTACTGTAATGTCCCTGATTCTAGTCTTAGGCATGTATGCATAACATACAGTTACATTCACTCCAGATGCATAGCCTAAAAATGTCTTACTCTTTCACTTGATATTTATGTGGTATTATCTCTCTTAGGGTCCTATTACTCCTAACGGGATATGCTAACATTTGCAAAACCGAGTCCCGCAACATCATCATTTGTATTTGCTGTATCTGTATGTCATGCATTTATAAACATTACAAGTGGCAGTATTTCCTATGTATACATAAAACCACGTGTCGCTGGCTTTTACTTCTGAAGTGCCTCAGAGTTATGACGGTTTGTGTACTTTATTGAACTGTTTGCAGGATTCGCCATGGAAAAAACGCTTATTAGCAGGTAAAACGATTGCGCTCCACAGGTGCCATTGTATGGTTGGCACAGTTCTAATATTGCTATAAATGTGTGTAGCACAGTGTGTGGAGGCTCCTTATTTAAGGGCTGATTTATCGAGTTTTATTATACTCAACAAGTCTTAAAACTCTCTGCTGCCATGTGTTTGAAAAATTACATTTGGGAATGCTTATTTTCTGCTCCCCTGAATCGCGTCATTGCCCCACCCTTTTTCTCGGTGGGGAATGGCTGGGGGGGGGGGGGGGGGTGCATAGAGAGAGACTTGCCTGCTTTCCCAGGGGGCCAGGAGTGCCGCCAGATTTTCGGGACCTTCCTGGTCATTGCGGGAGAGTAGGCGAGTATGGTCATTTATCATACAAAATGCGATTTAAAATTTGTTGCTGATGATAAAACTCAATGTTAAATCAGCCCCTTAATCCTAGCTGAATATGTTGGCTCTCTATAAATAACCAGGAGTGACACATTTGCTGTAAACCATCAAAATGTTATGAAATCAGTGGTTTTTCATTCTGCGCAGTAGATTAACCCATAGTTGGTTATGAAGATATTAAATCCAGTTATTTATTTTATTTATGATGTTTTGTATATAGTGCTTACAAATTGCACAGAGCTTTACATTAATATTTTGACAATAACATCATTTTCGGAACCAGTGGGCTTACAATTCTCAGTTCCTTGCAAACATACACACTAGGGTAAAGTTCATGCAAGTCCATTATTTGGACGGCTCTAGATAGTTTTTGCACTGCACATAAGACCTCAATCAAGTCAGATTGTTGCTGCTTCTCATGCCACAAAGTACTGACTATCGTTACCTTGGGCAGGACCCATTCTGTGCGTTGCTCTACTTCACCTTACATTGTGCAGCCAACTCTGAATTAGTCCCTTTATGTTTTTGGATTGTGGAGGGAAACTATAGTACCTGGAGTAAACCAATGTGGAAAACATACAAATAATACCACATTATTATTATTATTATTATTATTATTATTATTATTATTATTATTATCCTTTATTTATATTCACACAAGGGATCCACAGCCACTAATTACAGAGTACATAAATGAATAAGCAGAACAATGACTTACATCTGAATACAAGAGGACATGTGCAGGGTATATAACCATAGCTGCATCAGCAGACAACTACTATTTGGTGCCATCAAAGATGGTTAAGTAAGAGAAGGAAAAGCACATGAGGGAAGAGTGCCCTGTTTGTGAGAGCTTACATTACAAAGGGGAAAGGCAGACAAACAGGGGTGTCACAGATGGGGTAGACATGGGGCATGGAGAGTTAAGATGAGATTTTGCTGAGTTTGGTGAAGAAGTGCGTCTTGAGAGCCGTTTGAAGTTTTGTAGGGAGGTGAAGAGTTTGAGGGAGAGAGGTAGAGAATTCCACAGGTAGGAAGCAGCACGTGAAATGTCTTGGAGGTAGGAGGAAGTAATCAGTAGTCAGGAGAGGCGGTGTGCATTAGCAGAGTGGAGAGGACGGGTGGGAGTGTAAAGGCAGATAAGGTTAGAGATGTAAGTGGGTGAAGAGTGGGTGAGAGCTTTTTTAGTGAGTTTCAGAAGCTTGACTTTGATTCTGAAAGGGAAGGGAAGCCAGTAAAGGGCTTGTAGTAGAGGGGAGGTAGTGCACTTGGTAAGGCTCTGTTTTGCATTCTAACCCATGACTCCATTGCTGCACTGCAATATGCTAGCTCTGCAACATTATTCTTACCTTTCACTGTGGTCCTGGGCTATCTGCTGCCATAGGTGCCGATTCTGTGGGTTCTTGAGGGCCGAGCAGCCACTGAAAATGATGAGCACCCACCCGCTCAGCAGCGGCCCACTCGCCCGTGTCCCACTGCACTCCCTTGTCGCTGGCACAGGTACTGTGTGGGCATTTATGTATTTGGCAGTGTGGGGGCATTTATGTATTTGGCACTGTGGGGGGGATTTTTGTACCTGCACTGTGTGCATTTATGTATTTGGCACTGTTGCCGTAATTTGAATATTGGAGACAACTGTGCTGCATATTATAAATCAGTATTATTTTGTGGCCACGCCCCTTTCCCATGAAGCCACTCCCCTATATTTTTGGCTTGAGCACCCACCAGCAAAAACATAAATCGGCACCTATGTCTGCTGCCCATAAGTTCTGTCAGGTCAGGTCTCATTATAAATGTGCTTGTTCCACTTCCCAGTAATGTCAATGCCGCCGACTGTGCAAGCCCGAAGTGAGCAACACTTGAATTGCTCCTTCAGGCGCCATCTTGTGGCTGCCAGCGCAGAAAACACTTGAATTCTGCCCAAAGAGGCGAGGAGCAGCATTAGACTTTCTTTATATAGGAATGGTGAAGGAATATTTCCATACACTTTGCAGTTGAGAAGATGACATGGGACTTAACTCTGTGCTCCGAAAGAATTTGTAACATGTGAAACATTCTTGAATGTTGCATGCTATGCATGATGTCACAGGAATCCTGACTAAATTGTGGCTGATCAGCAACATTTGACCTGTACACAATGACAATTGATGCTTCTGTGATATATTTCAGAACCATTACATATTTAGCCTAAGCATGAAATATGATTGGTCATATAGTATTTGTCCATTCCTGTTCAGTGCTGGACAAAAATGAGGATTGAAAACACATTTGTAGGAATGTGTTCGGTTCCATACGTGCACAGTAAATTTCTGTACATCTATATTTCTGGAACGAAAAGCTTTTATTTCTTGCTTTATACACTTAATGGCACTCTGCATACAGAGTATACAGTCATTATGTCGACAGAAAGGTCAACGTGAGTTTTTCACATTTTTTTTTAGCTGACGTGCTGACAGACTGTATTCATGCCCTACCATCCACTAGGGAGCATGGAGGGAGAATAGAATAGTGTGCCAAGAGCAGTAAGGCACCGTGCCCAAAGCATGGTGGTGTCCATGTTGAATATGTCGACATTTATGAAATTTATTTTAAAAACACTCATGTCGACCTTTTAACTGTCAAGCTTGCAATTGTCGACCTAATGCTTGTGTCAACCTTCCAACCCTGTCGACTTAAGCCATGTCGACTTTCAGTGGTCGACCCAATCATGCACCCAGGGGCGGATCCAGGATAAAATGACAGGGGGGGCACCATGATAAAAAAGGGTTTAGGTGGGGGAGGGGCAGTGTTAGTGGTGCCAGTGTACATGCTAAGAGAGCAGCAGGAGAGGGTGGGAATGGAATTAAAAATAGGCCCTGGCATTTAAAGTACGCAGGCCCACCATGGCGACAAAAGTGAAGGATGTAAAAGGGTGTGTGGCCACTCAACAGGGGGCGTGTCAACACCATATACAACTTCTACACATTATGCAACAAAATACTAGACCCCATTATACTTGCCCCTTACACATGATGCCAAATGGAATGAGCCAAAATTGACATAATGCCAAATGGATTGTGTTAAAATTCACATAATGCCACACGGATTGAGCCAAATGCATAAAATGCCACATGGATTGAGCCAAAAGTCAAATAATGCCACATGGATTGAGCCAAAATTCAAATAATGCCACATGGATTGAGCCAAAATTCACATAATGCCACACAGATTGAGCCCAAATTCCCATAATGCCACATGGATTGAGCCAAAATTCACATAATGCCACACGTATTGAGACAAAATTCACATAATGCCACATGGATTGAGCCAGAATTCACATAATGCGACACAGATTAAGCCAAAATTCACAATACACTTCATAAACAGGAACATTGTCCACCAAAGGCTCGCATTAAACATTTACACCATAATGTCCATTACACGTTAAGTTACAAGCCATTAGGTCCATTATGTGTTATGCCAAACACCATAATGCCTATTAAAAATTATGCTACATAAGTGCTGCTTCTCTACATGCTCATTGCCAAGGGTTCCATGCTCATTGCCAGAGCCCGGGTGCCCCCCCCCCCTGAATCCGCCACTGCATGCACCTAATATGGTTCGACCTAGTGACCCATACCTACAGAACAGGTAGAGCTACTCAGCCAGTTCAGAGAAGCTGGTGCTATTAATATATTAATATTGTGAGTGGGACATGAGTTTCTTCTGGGAGCTCCACTGTAATTTCCGATCCTAAAGGGTATACAGTATATAACTAAATTAGCCTTTGTGTGTTTTGTTTGCCTTTAGAGCAGATGTAACGTGCAGAGAGAGTTAGATTTGTGTGAGTTATTTTGTTTCTGTGCAGGGTAAATACTGGCTGCATTATTTTTAAACTCCAATTTAGATTTCAGTTTCAACACACCCCACCCAAATTTAACTCTGTCTGCATATGTTACATCTGCCCCACCTGCAGTGCACGTGGTTTTGCCCATTTTGAGAACAAATTTGTACTGCGATCAGATCGGAATAAGGGACAAGGTGTAGTGTGGCTATTTAAGTTCACCCTATAAAGTTTTACAGTTTACGCACAAGATAATTCCCTGCATTTGTTAAGTGAGTAAATAGTGGTCAGATATTTACCAACAGAATAAGGAACTATTTAGGTTTAATGCATTTGGAAGCCTTGTGACTTCAGCGGAGAGACCGATTATAAATCAGATATGCCCAACATTCATTATTTAGATGTATGCATCCATCTGGCTGTTTAATATTGACAATTTAAAAGGATAATTCTCTATGGATGCATTTCTTTTCTTTTCTAGAACAGCATTGTTAGTTAGCATCTCCCAACAGAGGGCCCATGTTCTGTCGGTCTGTTCGCATTGGGCTGGCAAGTATGGAATAACGCCCTTTAACCAGAAGGGGTGGGGCAGAGTCAGCTATGGCTGTATTGCCAGACAGATAAACCGCTCTGCCACCAAGTCCTTACTGGTGTACCTATAATGTGTTCACCTGAGGCAGCTTGCCTCCAACACCACTTTTGGTGGCAGGAAAATAAATGTAGATGTATAAATTGAGCGGTATTTCCCTCACTGGTATGTAAATTAAAACTTAAACAGTTCTCTTTTATATTACAAACATAACTGTAATAGAAATGTTTATGGTAATTAATATGAGGAATGAGACGGGCACTATTTCAGTCGGTGCCTCGGGCAGAATGGCTAGGCACGTCCCAGTGACAGTAGCACGCTTAGCGTTCGGTGTGCAGCTGTCATTAACCACTGCAAGGCTCAGACACAGGACATCTGCAGTGTAACAGTCACTATTCCCGCTTTCCCCATCTGCAATAAAGAGAGTGGCCAGAATTCCTACTTGGTCAATCCAGTTAAACAAAATGGCTCCCAAATTCTGTGGTAACTCAGCAGAGCGTCCCACTGACACATAGCACAATGTAGGGAGAGGGGACAGGGCGTAGTTATGGTTATGAATAAATATCTCTGTATCATTTACTGTTTTTTTTAAGACTAGTCTATGCTAATGCATTTTCCTTGTGTTTGTATGAAGACATGGTGACACACCTAAATAGACTTTTGGATCCAAACAACACAACTTGCTCAAAACAAAGACAAGTACGAGTTTGAAGCTTTGAAAACATTTTTCCGAGCCAGTAGAGCAGTTTTGAAATGTAGGTTTACAATTCTGGGCCAAGATAGCTGCAGTTACTGATTATTAGATTGCTATCAGCTGGATCACATTATTCCGCTTCGATATTGCAAGAAAACAAACGTACAGAGACTTGGAAACTCTACAGAGATGGGTGTCACTATGAATTTTCTGCCTTTGCTCTTTTACATTTCCATATATTGAAGGAGCGGCCTCACTAGGGCAGGTTTAGCTTGCACATCCATATGGATCTGTTTGTGATGAGCCTGAGGGGTTGTAGAAACCTGTAATTGCCATTGTGAGGAGAGAGAGAGAGAAGCTCACTGCTCACTTCTAGGCAGCTGACAGAGCAGCTTTCGTGTGATTAGGTAGATGTAGAAGTATGATGACATGATTATTACTGAGGTGTCTGCACAGGGATAACTCCTGCACTGCGTGTCTTATCTCATTCTGTGGGTTTATAGCAGGTATAGAACATATTTTTCGAGGCTATTCGTCATAATAAAAACAATTGGTACTTATGTAATATCTGGGCTCCCGTTTTTCTTATGAGATCGCGTCCCCTCGCGGGGCTCGCTGCGCTCGCACGCTTCAGGCACGGTGGCTCGCTGCGCTCGCCACACTATATAAAATCAACTCCATGCGTAGTTGGATAGTGGGGGTATGAAAAAATGGGGTGCATTTAACATGGGAGCCCAGATAATACATAAGTATAAATTATGCCTACCTAAGGTGGTTGAGACTGATGCTAAGCTTTCCTGTTATACCGGCTGACAGTAGTGGGTAGCGATTTACTGTACTTGTTTAGTTTGACGGCAGCAGATATCGCATAGGATTTGCATGCAATTTGCATATGATTCGATGTGCGATGCGATTTAGTACCTGTTCATAACCACACTATCCACTACGGCATGGAGTTGATTTTATATGGTGTGGCAAGCGCAGCGAGCCACCGAGCCCGAAGCATGGTGAGCGCAGCGAGCCCCGCGTGGGGCCGCGGATTACTTTACATGTATTCCGTGGCGAGCCCAGCGAGGGGACGCGGAATACATGTAAAGTAATCTGCGTCCCCTCGCGGGGCTTGCTACGCTCGCCACGCTTTGGGCTCGGTGGCGCGCTGCGCTTGCCACACTATGTAAAATCAACTCCATGTCGTAGTGGATAGTGGGGTTATGAACAGGTTTTAGATCGCATCGCGCATCGAATTGTATGCAAATCGCATGCAAATCGTAATCGCATGCGATATATCTGCCACCGTGAAACTAAACAAGTACCCGATTTACTGTTCCTATTGATGTCCCTACTTCTCATTCATGAGCAGGGCTATCAGTGCTAAAGTGGGGGCGTGGCCAATCTTGCGGCATAGTCACACCCCACTCTGTATAGTATGCATTGACACAAATATGGGAGCTGAAAGGGCCCATTGGTCCACCTCCCTGGCTGATCCATTTCCTACTAGACCACCCAAGCAGGCCCAGGTCTAAGTAATCTGTACCCCCCTCTCGTAGGCCCCGTGTGCGACCTGTCATTTCTGGGGTACTACATGTGGTATCCCTATTACTATTACTACTAATATTACTACTACTAAGAATAATAACAACAACAACAAGAACTAGCAAACTGCCCAGTTTCAATCTGGCAAATGTTTGCTGGGTGGAACATATTACCCCTTTCCCCCCATTTGAAGCTGTAAATAACGGTCACAGATTCCAGGCTACCCATAAGGTCACGTTTCAGATCACCCAACAGGTGAGAGTTCACCAACTGTAACTTTTTCCAGAGGACAATGGTGGTGCATTGTAAATGTAGGCAGGCGTTTTGCTACACAACTCTGAAACAAAGCATCCAATTACATTGGCAATATTTTTCTGAAATCCTACGGAACAAGAGCTTTGGCATATGATATGCCCTGCTCAAACAACATTATCATAGAAATAGATCACTCATCAAAGATGTCCTTCTGCTATTATCGATGATGATGATAATAATAATAATAATAATAAATAATAGTAAAGCAATATTTTGCCACATATGCCATCATCATACAGTGACGGCAGTAGTATAATAAAGCTGGCTGTGCATATAATGTTTATTCCCAGCGGGCCAAAATATCCAACTAACCACACATTACCCCTCAATGGGACATGTGTCAATCAGATTTGAGTCTGTTTATAAAATCAAAGCATTAGTCTGATAGTTTGCAATGTAATATATGTATTACATTTTTATATATAGCCACATTGCACTAAATATAGCAAGCGCCAATAAATGCTGGACATGGGGAAGGTTCTAAAAGAACCAACAGACATCAATATGTCAAACTCCCTTATACTCTTTCTTCAAGATAACATTGAAGTCTTTAGGGCAATGAGTTTAGGATTCAGTTCTCTATCCTCAATTGTATATATATATATATATATATATATATATATATATATATATATATATATATATATAATTGAATGTTGCTCATAAATGCTGTGTATAAATTTGTAAACAGAAGGTTATTCCGGAAATGTCCTGGGTTTTATAAGCTACTGTATGATATTATTATTATTACTACTATTGTTTATTTATATAGCAACCATATTATGCAATGTAGCACATAGAGTCATGGATGCCCTTGAGCAACAATTAACTTTGCCCGAGACCTGTTGGATTAGTGGAAAGTGCAGCTGGGCCTAGGCCTCTGGTGGCAGCGGTGAGTGGATGTCAAGGTGTTCGGTTTGCCCACATCTATAATGGGAGAAACGTGTGCTCCCCTTGAACAAGAGCACACTGGGAGGCCATGCTCTTGTGCAAATCTATACGGAAATGGGTGTTTGATACATAGGGGTTAGTGGGATGCATATTTTGATACATTGGGGGACATTTACTAAGAGGTGTATTCTACTTCACATGTGATGTTGCTATGGGCAACCAATCAGATCCTCTCTACTATCTTCTAGAAGGTGCTAAATAAATAAGAAGTAGATTCTGATTGGTTGTCCATAGCAACATCACATGTGAAGTAGAATACACATCCTAGTAAATTTCCCCCATTAGATTCTTGTTACAATCAGTGGAAACTTTGGGTCTGATTCATTTCAGACCTGTTCACTAGGCTGCATGCATTTGTAGCCTATCGAGCAGGAATGCCAGCACCCACGCTGCATGAATCCCCGCATTAGCATGCGAGTAGATGTGTATGCTTACACATCCACTAGCATGTGGCCGCATGGGAGAAAAATTTTTCGATGGTCGCTCACTATCGAATGTTTTTTCTCCAGTTCATGGATAAAAGTCAATCAGTCTAAACTGACTTTTCTCCTGGCTGGAGATGGCCAAAAAGGGGGCATTGATGATGTCATGGATCGGAAACAGCATGGGTTTACTGGGGGAAGATCATGTCAAACAAATTTTATTGACTTTTTTGACTGGGTGACTAAAGTAATAGATCATGGCGGGGCTGTAGATGTAGCTTATCTAGACTTTAGTAAAGCTTTTGACACTGTCCCACATCGCAGACTGTTAAATAAACTTGAAAGCTTGGGATTGGATTCTAAGATAGTTGAATGGATAAGAGCGTGGTTGCAGGACAGAAAACAGAGAGTTATAGTAAACGGAGTACAGTCAAAGGAGGGAAAGGTTACAAGTGGGGTACCCCAGGGATCTGTACTTGGACCGGTGCTTTTTAATATCTTTATTGGTGATATTGCAAATGGAATTGAGGGTAAAATGTGCCTTTTTGCAGATGACACAAAGGTATGCAACAGGGTAGACACACCAGGAGGGGTAAAACAAATGATTGATGATCTATGTAGATTAGAGGAATGGTCAAGAGCATGGCAACTACAGTTTAATGCCAAAAAATGCAAAATCATGCACTTGGGTCTCAGAAATCCAAAGACTAAATATAGTATAAATGGCACTATAATGGAAACTACTGAGGAAGAGAGGGATCTAGGTGTCACTATTTCAGGTGACTTAAATGCAGGTAGGCAATGTAACAAAGCAATAAGGAAGACAAGTCAGATGCTTGGTTGCATAGGGAGAGGTATCAGCAGTAGAAAGAAAGAAGTAATAATGCCACTGTATAGGTCATTGGTCAACCTCATCTAGAGTATTGTGTTCAGTTCTGGAGGCCATATCTCCAGAAGGATATAAATACATTAGAGACTGTACAAAGAAGGGCAACTAAAATGGTGCATGGCCTACATCACAAAACGTACCAGGAAAGACTAAAAGATCTTAATATGTTGAAACTTTCAAATATATCAAGGGCTTTACCAATGTACAGGTGGGAGACATTCTTCACAGGAAGAGGAGCAGCAGAACACGAGGACATGCACTGAAACTAGAGGGAGGAAGATTCAGGGGAAATGTGAGGAAGAATTACTTCACAGAAAGAGTAGTAGATAAGTGGAATAGCCTCCCATCAGAGGTGGTAGAGGCAAATACATTACTACAATTTATACATGCTTGGGATAGGCATATTGATATCCTTACAGAAAAATAAGGATCAAATATGGTTTGAGGTAACATGTTTAAAAAAGGGGCAGACTAGATGGGCCAAGTGGTTCTTATCTGCTGTCATATTCTATGTTTCTATGTCCCCAAGCAGGCATCAACACACCTGCATCTGCAGGGGTATGCAAAGAGTTTTTATGAGCATGCTGCTTCTGCCCAGTGCCCGCCCCCCTGCCCCCCACCATTGAGTGAACGGCCCAGCGAGTGTGAAAGTCGCCGAAGCCGTTCACTCCCGGTATTTGCACATGCACATATTCGCACATACGCAAATCCCAGGGACGGATTCGGATGCAACAATCAGGTCTGAATCGTCCCCTTTATTGGGATCTATTCCTGATCATTATTAAATGTTTTCCTAAAGTTACACCCTTCCATTGTGCCCTAGAAATGCCCTGTTCTCGGTCACCAGGAGTCAGAATCTGCGAAAGCTGCACTAAATGTTTACATACATTCCAGAGATGGCACATGCTGTTCTGAGGGCACGTACAGCAGCATTTGGATTTGTACTTTCCCCCTAAATGTTTCCATCAGCATGGTTAGTGGAATAATAGACCAATTGTTGCTGGAGAGAGCTTGTGAGTGGAGGTGGAGCAAGTCAGGAGGAGGCAATTTCACAGACCATGGAAACACCAAAACACATTTCTAGTTTATTATGCTCTTGTTAGCAAAACATACAGAATATTTATGTAATATTG
This sequence comes from Crinia signifera, assembly GCF_055691185.1. Lineage (NCBI taxonomy): Eukaryota > Metazoa > Chordata > Amphibia > Anura > Myobatrachidae > Crinia > Crinia signifera. Next base: position 68,923,574 of record NC_139227.1, read on the forward strand.
ATCAGCGCCCTCCCCCTATATTTAATATTTTATCATTTCTTGTATCATGCAGTGTCGGTACAGCTTGTTTTGGCTGCCAGCATCTCTGTACTTTGGGCCTAATTGGGATTTGTAAGTAAAGCAAAAAGGCTACTTTGTGTCTGGATCAAACCATGTTGTCATGCAAGGGGAGCGAATACATTGCCATTTTTTACTGTGCAGGTTAAATGCTGGCTGATTTTGTATGTAGCCCACAGATGTTAGACAGCTGTATTTGTTACATTGCAATTCAGATTAAATTTTGAACACACCCCACCCAAATCTAAAGCCCCGTACAGACAGTGCGATAAAATGAGCGATATCGCTGATTTTAGTGCTTCTGAGCGATATCGCTCATTATATTGCCCAGTGTGTATGCCCTGCCCGACGGCCAATGTGCACGACCGTGGGTCGTTAACAAACCCCTCCGGCATCTGACTATGTACAGATGAGGGAGCGGATCGCTTATGAGGGCCATGCAGAAGGAAGCAAGGCTCCTGCTCCCACCCTGGCCTCTTATCACCCACTGGCATCGGCAAGTGTGTATGCACAACATTGGCAGTGGCGGAAATCGTACTGTTTGTACAAACCTTTACTCTCTCTGCACGTTTGACCCATCTGCAGAGCAACATGGTTTTGCTTGCCGTTTAGCTTAGGGATGGCCATCAGTGTAGTTGCTATCGATGGTTACATTCAATATCAATATTGCAAGTGGCCATCGATGGTTACTATTATCTATTATGAAATGGATAACCATTGATGGTTTCACCTACTGATGGTGATCTCTATTTTTCACTTGACTGGGCCATGGGCCAATCAGAACCATGGGTGGGGCTTCACAGGTTCAATGGGCGGAGTTATGCTCCATTTCCTGACACATGTTTGTACTCAGTTATACTGCGCCATTGATGGAGGGAACCCATCTGGTTCTCCCCCATCAGAAAAAGTATTTGATATCAGCCATAAACCATCAATTATTATGAATCATCAATGGCCGATGTCCATCCCTACTGTGAGTAGTGATCATTTGCACCATTTTTACCTATTACGCCTTAAAAGTGTGGTTTTTAGGGAAGTTTAATTATACTCTTTCTTTTCGGCCACACAATTTTTCATCCTTATTAAATAGCCGGCCTTATTAATTCCTAACACTGTCACTGTGCATTTAATTCTTACATACGCTTTGTATGATGATCACATACTCATGATACCCCTCAGCTGTTACTAGGTTTATGCCCTTATGCAGCTGTTGGCCAGCATGTGTATATTCTGTGCTAGAGTCGCCCATAAGTTACTGTTCTGATGGCATTCGCATTCTGGAGCATGAGAAATCAATCAAAGCATCAGCCCCCACAGAAACCTACTGTATGTGGTCAGGAATGGAAGGAAAGTGGCAGATATCGAAGATACCTGCTGTGGTCTCTTCATGGAAATCATTAACATTTACAAGGGTGTTTTCAGGTGATACACTGCAATTTGCCATTGAGGGCCACATTCAATAAGCCATGTTACTTTACCATGTAATTAATAGGGCGGTAGTCTTTGGCCGAGGCTATTCAATTACAACCTTATTTCCTCCTGTGGTACAATTGCAGCTAATGCGTGTTAACCCACAGGAACCTGGATAACCAACCAGTACCTGGCTATGGGTCATAGGGTCGACACAAAAAAAGGTTGACATACATTAGATGGACGATTAAAGGTCGACAGGGCTTAGGTTGACATATGAAATACGTCGACATGTCTAGGGTTGACAGGGTCAGAATGCCAACACAAGCATTAGGTCGACAATGGGAAGGTTGACAGTCAAAAGGTCAACATGAGTTATTCACTTTTTGTCCCGAATTTCGACGTAAGTCAACATGGACACCTTACCCGTTTAACGCGCCCGCTCGCCATGCTTCGGGCACACTGTTGTATTCTCCCTCCACGCCCTAGTGCAGGTTGGGTATGAAATACAGCCTGATTTAGTGATAACCTTCCCATTGTCCATCTAATGCTTGTGTAAACCTTCCGACCTTGTCAATCTTAGCCATGTCGACCTTTAGTGGTCGACCTAATGTATGTCGAACTTCCTGGTGTCGATCTAGTGACCATATCCCCAGTAGCTATAGTAGGTCAACACATCTGCAGCAGCCACAATATGGGCACTTGCCGCAGATTTCTATTCCAGCCTCCCTGCAGCCTGTGGGCTTATTGCGGGGGGCGATTGAATAGCCTCAGCTGCCCAATTAGCCCTCTGTTAATTACTAAGGCTAATTAAATCCTGCCCATAGAGTTTGTTGTGAAATAGCAAAGCAAGAATGCACCCTGCGATAACAGGAAGGCTGCCATGTGATGTCTCTAAGGTGGTGTCAGCATATCTGTATTTCATTTTGGAGCTCCCCTTTAACTTGTATATTAAGATATTTTAATTGCACTAGTAAGATGCAGTGTACATTGATCATAGAAGGATATGCCAAGTGTTAAGGGCCCAACACACAGGCACACGAGCGTTCTGTGTGAAGCTACTTTGCTGAGAATGCTCGGTCTCTCTCAGCAAACAGCGCTGTGTGCTGAGGGCGGGATGTACTAAAGGGAAAATGCGGTAAAGCAGGGGTTTTACCGCATTTTCCTATGTACCATTACCCGTCCCCCCCCCCCCGTCTCCACCGGGCAGGGTATCGCCACCTTTGGGTGGCGATACCCTATAGAAGCCTATGGGCTTCTATCGCCGCCCGATGCCCGTGTGACCCCCTCTCCCGTCCTCCATCGATCTCCTCCTCCCCCAGCAGGCGTCACCGCCGGGAGGACATCCGGCTGCAAGGGGGAGGAGGAGACGCGGGGGACACTGACAGCCGCCGGGATGTGACGGAGACCCCCGCACACCACATTACAGGTATCGCGGGGTCTCCGTCACCGCACCCCGATGCTAGCCGCACATGTTAGTACATATGCGGTAGCATCGCGGTGGCTGGTATATTAATACATCACGCTCTGAGTGAGGTGACAAGGTCAGTGTTCTCATAATTGCTGCCGGATTCAAACCGGTGGGGCCGTGTATTTAAATTGCTGCGTGGTCTACACACACAATGATTTACATGAGTTTTCAGGCATTTTCTGAGCAATTTAGTAAAATCGCTCAGAAAATGTCTGAAAGTCGGCCTGAGTATAGGGCCTATAATATAAATTAAGGAGCATATCAGAAGGACTGTGAGGCAAGACTTTATTAGGGTAGAATAACTGAGATCAAGGGTGAAATTTAATAGGATGGGAGAGTCAGAAAGTGAAAGATTTGGAAAGAAATCTCCAGGGTTTTTTAAAGCGGCAATCATTTACACTTCAAAACCAATTTGATTTTGCAGTGTAAATGATTGCCGCTGTAAAAAACCCTGGAGATTTCTTACCAAATCTCTCACTTTCTGAATCTCTCATCCTATTAAATTTCTGCCCAAGAGTTCTCGTGACATTTACATGTGTGTTTCTGAGCTTATGCTGGCCACACATCAGACCAACTTTCCTCCAACCATCCAACTAGTTGCTTGGATGGAATAAAAATATGGTACTGGATGGGAACAAATGTAATATTTACTTCAGAAATTTGCTCCAAAATTCTCTAAGCTTCAAAAGTGATAAAATGGAGAGATAAACAGCCAGCCAATCAGCTCATACCTGCTGTGTCACAGACTGTGTTTGCAAAATGTCAGACAGGAGCTGGTTGTTTATGACTCTCCATTTTATCACTTTTGAAGTTTAGAGAACCTGGCCCCTAATCTGGGAAAGGAAGAATTTGACTGAATGTTTTTGTTCATTTTCCTGAGTTTGTGAGCACATTTCTGATTGTCCTTTGCTCCCATCCAGTACCATATTTTTATTCCATCCAAGCAACTAGTTGGATGGTTGCAGGAAAGTTGGTCTGATTTGTGGCCAGCATTCGATAGAAAGTGATTAGGCAGCATTCCATGTGGCTACTATAATAGGATTCAGTGGCATTGTTCTGAACTCTCTATAATGTAAACTGTATTTAAAATAAGAAACAACCTGGTCAAGAAATATGAGGATATGAACTATAATATGAATAATGTGAGGAAATTCCAAAAGGGTTGTACTATTCTGCATCCAAATGTAAATACAATGCTATATATCTCAGGTTATTAGTTATTGGGATCTTCTTGTCTTTTTCTATGAGAGCTCACCACATCCTGGGGGCGATTCTCTATCACAGAAATGTGGTAAAACCCCCGTTATCGGGGTTTTTACCGCATTTCTGTATGATGTAATGTCAGGGCTGCCGACTCTCCCGGAATGTCCGTGAGACTCCCGGAATCCTGGGTCATCTCACGGACTCCCGGAAGAGGGCCCCTTTCTCCCGCAGCTGCCCCTTCGCATATGCGATGTGTACTGCGCACACGCGATGATGACGCGGCATCATAGAGTTGCCGGCGTCCTCGAGAATGTATCCACGATGTGTACTGGACGCGGCCAACGCGATGACGCCGCTTGTGCGGAAGCAAAGAGGTAGCTAGCTAGATGCAGAGAGAAAGGGTGCACCCGCACCGGGAACCCTTTCAACCTGTCTAAGGCCTCACTCAGCTGCTTCTCGCCTGCTGCGGAACCAGCTTACATCGTACAGCAGCTGCTTTACAGACACACAAGGTAGATGGTCCTCTTTACAATCTACCTCAGGCACCAGACTGACCTGAGCTGAGCTGAGGATAGTGTGCATGGAGTGTGTACTCCCAGGCTGTTGAAGGTGGCTGGTACCACTGACACAATGGTGGCTGTTACTGCGAGATATTCAGAGTGGCTGACAGGAAGTCTGGGAGGGTGGTGAGAAGGGGGGTAAAAACCATGCATTTGTGGGCTGTCACAGTGATAATGGCCATACTGCTGTAGGTAGAGGGGGTTGGCTACAGCATGTGCATTCCCTGGCTCAATGGGCTGTGTAATAAATCCCTGTAATAAACTTATATAGGATTCAAGGGCAAGGGCTCTGGAACCATTGATGGTTTTATATCCTTTTGCTCAGTGTGTTGTTATCATGTATACTGTGTCATTTATGGCCTGTCAAAATATAAAAAAAAACTGTATGGGCCCCATGGCGATGTAAGGCCCGCCCCCTGGTGATGTAAGGCCCGCCCCCTGGCTTTACTTTTCTCCCTGAAATCATTTTTTAAAAGTAGGCAACCCTGTGTAATGTGCCTCCGCAGGGGCAGCGTTGCGGAGGGAATCGCCAGCAAAAGCTGGCGATTCCCTGCAGAAGCCTATGGGCTGCTTACCGCAGCGCTTTTTGAGGGATCCGTCACGGATCGCTCCCAGCATGCCCTGCGGCCGGCGCGTCACTCTGCGCATGCGCAGACGGACTCCCGGGTCGCAGACCCGGAAGTCCAGTGCCGGCACCGCATCGCAAGGGACAGCTCTTATCGCAAGAGCTGTCCCTTGTGTTAATAACAGCATATGAAACAGCATATGCCGTTATTAATAATGCGATGCCCGGCGAAGGGGGGCCGCGGATGTTACAACATCCCGCCCTGTATCAGCTAAAAATCACATTTACAACTACAAAGGATGGCTTTGGTAGTAGAGAAGAGAAATGTACACTAAACAGGTATATAGACTACAACATTCAATATGCCCAGAGGAAAATGTGCCAAGTCAGAATGTCAAACAAGCCACCGTTGTAATATATTAGAGTAGGAAGTTTATGGAGACCATCAACAAGCGTAGTAACATAGTGTATTAACTAGAAGGGTTAATTAAACAGAGTAAACCAGATATATATAGCAATGAAAATCTGTTACCGCAGCATAGTTTGTGTGATAACTAATTAAAGTAATATTACAAATTAGTAAATTAATTATGATCAGACCTTGTTGTTGTTGGACTGGGGCATGAAAAGCCCACCGGTGGTCTCGATTCTCCTTATCAGAGAAACAACACTAATGGGTCCTACATGTAGTGATGAGCATTCTGAGCGATGCTAGGTAGCTCAGCACACAGCAATGCACAGCAATGTACCGCTGAGTGATCTCCGTGAGAACACTGGCCCTGACCCAGGCAATTAATACCCCTTTCACACCAGCCAAATTTCCCGGGTTGGGAACAACCCGTGACAAGCGCTGGTGTGAAAGGTTCCCGGGCCAAAATCCCAGCCAAAATTGCCAGGATTTCAACCCTGCTATGGAGCAGGGTTGTTCCCGGGTTCAACCTGGGGACCTGGCCGGTGTGAAAGGGCTGGGGGGAGGGTTGGCATACTTAAGTTACCACCAGGGTGTTGGAATTCTGTGCATCAGGATGCCACTGTCGGTTGTTTGCCTGCCGGCATCCCAAGTGCTTCATGCTTGTGCAACAGTTGGTGGTCATCCTTGCATACTTTCTACCTGTCTGTTCACTGGGTAAATGAGAATGACATTCTAAACATGTATAAAAATTTACAGATGAAGCACCTGGAATTATTAGACATGACTCAGAGACGCAAACAGTTAAACGACTGTCTCCACCTACACAGGCTGCCCCCACTAAGGGAGGTCCATTGTACAGATACTGTACATACAATTGGATGGCAGATAAGAACCACTTGGCCCTTCTAATCTACCCTTAACACATGAACATGCTCACACTTGGGTTCATTTTTGTTGGAAGACAATTACCCTACCAGTATATCTTAAGCCCAATACACTAGACAAGATAGTAAAAGGGCCCTTCTAAACAATGTCTTACTATCTCAAACAAGTGTGTATATGCAATATAATTAATGATGTGCGCTCCCGTGCATTGTTAATGACCCCCTCCCTCATCCTGCATGTACAGATGAGGGAGGTCCTCATTAACAATAGCCATGCTGCGGCATTGGCCCCTGCTTCCCCCAACGCTCCCCTCCTCACCAGGTCCCTGCCACAGCCAATGTTGGCATTCTTCTTCTAGTGTGTATGGGGCTTTAGGATTGTGAGAGGAAACTTTGAGGAAACCAACACGAGCATGGGGAGAAGATACAAACTCCACACAATTGCTGGTGGGAATCAAATCCAACCATTACACCATACACTTCTGCCACAAATAGGGACACTGTTGTACGTAGCTGTTGCAATGTTACCATTCAATGGAGTGCATTGCACTGGGCCCCCTGGGATCTAAAGTGCCTGCTGCTGCTCAGACCAGCAGTGTGTTTCCCCTGGCCTGAGTCTTGTGAAAAGTTCCGTAGGGTTCGACTGGGAAGCCATCCGTAATGTAGTGTTGGACTGGTTGCTTGGCTACAGGTGAAGGATAGCTGGAGAGGGGGATAGTGCTACAGTACAGAATGCAATGTACTTCCTGAATCTGTGCTGTGTGGCTGGTGGGAGAAGGTCGCAGGACTCCAAACCTGGGAGAGATATGGGCAGCACCTGGTGGCAAAATGCCTGGATGGGATGACTCTGTGTTCATCCATGTCAGCCATTGCCTTCCTCTGTCTTGGCAGCGGAGGAGGGCGACCTATGCATATTTTTGCACTTGGAGTCACCGTTTGCCAGTTCCACCAGTGGTGCATGTGCACAGCAGCTCTGCTGCCGACACTCCTTCATGGCATTCACAGCTACATGGATGTCATCAGGTACTATACGAAATAAACATGTAATGGTAATAATCAGCATCCCAGCATCGAATGTAGAAATCCTTGAATCAGGAACATTGATGGTCATCCCTACCAAGCCTAAACTCTGTGCAGGCGCTACACTCTCTCTCTCCCAAGACAGTTAAGATACTTCCAATTTTACTGACACCAGCAGTCACATACTTGGGTACAGTCTATTGCAGCTGTACCCATCAGAAGTCAGCAAAGGGTCCAGTTCACTACTTGCATTAGTAACAATGGTGTCCTGAGTCCTACGTCAGGAGCAGAAGACATCAGCAAGTGACACAAAGAATGGTACTGCCTCAGTCCACTTCTGCTCTCAGTCAGTCCAGTGAACCTGTCCGAGTCAAAATAACAATAACCTCATATGAAGTCAAAAGTTTAGTCAAATATATTTTAATAACAAAACTGCTGAATACACTCTGTACTGTGTAAAAGAAAATACTAAGAAAAACAGACGTCTCCGCATGGTTGGGATATAGTAGGGAGAGAATAACAAACATGATTATTTTTAAAGTGCCAGAATAAAAAATTGAAAAAATGCTCAATACCCCACAATATGGTGTTGCCTGAAGTGGATGAAAGACTTCTTTTTTCTTTTTTTTCTTTTTTTATTACTTTTTAGATATTTTTTGTTATGACTAGGGGCCAAATGTTAGAGGTGTGAGAATCAGAAAGTGAGATTTTGGGAGAGTTAACCCATTATTTTAAAGCGGCAATTATTTACACGGAGAAAAAATAACAGGTTGATTTTGCCATGTAATTGATTGGGAAAACTCTTCCAAAATCCCTGACTTTCTGATTGTAACACCCTATTACATTTGGCCCTAGGGTTTTTTTCGGTACTGCTTTCCTAGCACGGCACCCATGATCTAGATAGTATGTGTGGGGCTGATATCTCAAGCATCTCATGCATCTTATGTGTTTGTGCGGCATAAGATGCATGAGATGATGCAATGGACGCAATGGATGCATTGGAATCAATGTAAAAAGCCCCCAAAACCCCAATTTTAATTGCTAACCCTCCCTCATGGGTGAAATGGCCCCCCCATTGTTAACGCCACCCCACTATTGATGCCAACCCGAAGCGTGGCGAGCGCAGCGAGCCCCGCGAGGGGACGCGGAATACATGTAAAGTAGTCCGCGTCCCCTCGCAGGGCACGCTGCGCTCGCCACGCTTCGGGCTCGGGGCTCGCTGCGCTCGCCACACTATATTAGATCAACTCCACGCCGACGTGGATAGTGGGGGTATGAAAAGGTCGGAGGACGCGTACCGCCGCCCCTTGCGGGCTGGCTGCGCTCGCCACGCTTCGGGTTGGTGTTGATGGATCTTTTATCTTATGGCTTCTTATGGATCTTATGCATCTTATAGATCCATAAGATGCGATATTGTACATACAATTAAAAATCTTTTCAATTGTATAGATTGTATATCTTGTCGATCTCGTCCATGCACAAACACATAAGATCCATGCAATGCTTGCGATATCATCCCGACACATACAATCTAGATCGTGGGCGCCGTGCTAGGAAATAAGTACTCAACATTTATGCACAAGGATACATCAGACATATTAAATGGATAATGCAGCTTATTAAATAAGTTTTATACAACTAGCAAAGGACAGAAATGATGACCATATCCTGTTTATAACAGTGTTGCCTCCGGGAGAGGACACCCAGCTATAAGAGCCGGGGCAGAGCGGAGTTATCCTTTTGAGCCATGTTTGGGGGCATGGCCGTTGCAACAGCATTATCGTGACCACATCGTCCGCTGTGAAATGCCATTATTACAAGCATTTCACAGCGGGGGGTGGGCGGGGGTGGGCCATGATGATGCGAATTGCATCATCGGGTCCCCTCAGACTCCCGCTGAGGTGCGGAGGAGCTGCCTACCTTCCCGGGGAGCTGCCAGGGGAGTGCATGGGTAACCAGGTCCGACTTGTGCCTCAGACAAGTCAGGCGAGTGTATGGGGGTCTCTACTTATGTGTTCATGTTTACTAAAATGGCAATATTATGAGGGAGTATATACAAAAAAGGTGGGTAGTCTATAAGCATTTAAACACGTCTAGAATCTGGTTACTAGGAACAACTTCTCCACTCCATTATTATTATTATTGTTTATTTATATGGCACCACAATGTTTCCGCAGTGCCTCACAACACATAGATGATCGCAAAACAAAAAAATAATGAATGAAAGTACAAGGCAATATAGTACAAGTACATAGTAAATATAGAAATTTGCATTTGGGGACAGGACACTGAAGCAATTATCAGGATAAGATATATTCTAAAAGCAAATGAGGAGAGAAGGCCCTGCTCGTGCGGAAGGGGTAGACAGACTGAGGTGACACAGAAGGGACAGAAGTGACCATAAATGGAAGTTTAGGATGAGAAATGGTTAATGCACTGGACGATTTAACCGCAATTTGGGTTCTTGTCCGTGTGATTGCAGCAATCTATCACAGGAAAATAACCCAAATTGCAGGTGACCCACGCAGTCCCACACATTGCACTGGACCCTCCGAGTCACCCTTACGGCAGAAGCAATCTCTTGGATTGCATGCGATATATCACATGTGATCTTGCCACTTGAGAAGGTCCCAGGCAGCTCAAGGGAGCACCGCGTGCCACTACTCCGATGGGACAAGTCACCGCAGTGTGTGCCTTTAGATTTAAGAGCCACTTGTGCTCTTATTAGAATGGTTGATACATCTCCTTTGTGATTCACCAAGGACCCCACTGACTTCATAAGAAGTGTGATGGTGTGTGACATAAGGTGTCACTGGGGGTTGGGATCATTTGGTCTACAGCATGATGGTCGACAGTCATTGTGTCGACACCATTAGGTCAACATGGGTCTAGGTCGACATGGGTCTAGGTTGACATGGGAAAAGGTGGACGTGGTTATAGGTCGAAAGGACATTAGTTCAACAGGTCGTTAGTTCGACATGTCATTAGTTCGACAACATCTAGGTTGACAGTGAAAAGGTCGACCTGAATGTCAACACAGTCGACATGGACACAGTTAAAGTGAATCGGATTCCCTTTGCAACGCTCGCTGTGCTCACTATGCGTCGGGCACGGTGACTTGCTACGCTCGGCACACTATTTTATTCTCCCACCATGCCCTAGTGGATGGTAGGGCATGAAATACCGCCTGTCGGCACATGTCGGCTCAAAAACAGTGAAAAACCCCAGGTTGACCTTTTAAGTGTCGAACTAGACAATATCGAACTAATGACCTGTCGAACTAATGAGTTTTCGAGCTAGAACCATGTCGACTTTTCCCCATGTCTACCTAATGGTTTCGACCTAATGACTGTCGACCATCATGCTGTAGACCAAATGACCGCATCCCGTCACGGGAGCTTTCTTTGCACCAGTGGACAAGCAATCAAATAAAAACTTTGAGAAACCCAGTTGTAAAAATGAGCAGAGCTGGGGGCTAGATCGCTGTGTACTGATTGGTTACTATTAAGACTAGTATATATACCTGTAGAAATGCTGCACCTTGGCACACTAATCCTTGCACTGGTACATAGGTGTGCATGTACTGTAGTAGTGTAATAGGAATATCATACACAGACAGCAGCACACAGTATACTCCTAGTCCTGGGTAGGGCAAGCTCAGCCTACTCTCCAGGATTGGACACAGACACACCCATACAGTGCTATAGCAGCCCTACCCTGCCTGAGCTGATCACTTAGCTCTGCTAACCAAGGCAGACCAGAGCCGCTGGCTCCCTGCACTCACTGTGCCAGCTAAGGACCACACAGGTAATAACCTTCTATGCACATTTATATACTGTACACAGATATATCCAGCCTTTCATAGACTTGTGTATTAGTGGAATGTTTCCAACAGTAGGTGGTTGTAGTTGTGTTGTAGAACTTTTCTTGTGCGCACTTCTTGTTACCTGGGTGGGTAAGAAGAACTCGTGTACACTGTATGGCAGACTGTACATGGCACTGTGGCAGCCCTGTGTGACAGAAGCTGAATGTTGTTACTTTGTAGTACTGTAGTGTCACTTTCCTGGCTGTAGTGCACAGTACACAGGCAGGCTGAGGTTAGGACTCGGGGCAGCCAGCGCATTGCCCCAGCATGTTGCACGTTGTCTGCTTCTGCTAATGTACCCATCAGCACATTCCTATTCCTAGTACTTAGAATTTCTGCATTTGGGGTTCTAGATGATAAAAAGTGCATATTAATAAGCCATGGATTTCCATGAGAACCGATGTTTTCAGAGTTTTGCCTGTAGTGTTTAAAAGGGCAATAATAGTAAAGTCTTGTATTGTAGTACATATTAATGCCCATATCAAATATGACGCACAATCTGCGAAAATAAAGGGAAAAGAAATATACCCCTACCCTTTATACTAAATTGGTTTACATCGACTTGTGTAGGCAGGTTTGCATAAGTTTGCGCAATTGCGCTTCTATGCGCTCCTTAAGGTCTATCTGTATGCGTATGATCTCCTATTCTCTATTGTATGCACTATCCATTCTTTGCCTTTGCATTATCGGCAGTGTTTGCTTTGGACGGAATTCCCTGGCTATTACAACACAAGAGATCTGAGCTGTATGTACCACACCCTCTCCTTCTTCTACATATTTGGATCATTTGGATCGCAGGGCAGCTTGTTGCAATAAGCATGTGGAGAATATAGCATATTTACTGTATGTACCTATCTGTGTACACACACATTTATTTATTTTTATATATATATATATATATATATATGTGTGTGTGTGTGTGTGTGGTTTTTTCCAAGGACTATATGTGTGTGTGTGTGTGTTATATATATATATATATATATATATATATATATATATATATATATATATATATATATATATATATATATATATATATATATATATATATATCACTTATCATGAAGTGTACTGTACTTTTTATTTGGTTTTAAACCCTATTTTGTTCCATGTGTTGCTATTCTGTACCTATCTGCAGTGCCTTTGACACGGTGTGGTCTGGAAGACCTCTTTTAGTCCTTTCTGGTCACTAATATTTGTCGCTAACTTGCTGAACTCCATTATTTTGGGTGCAGATTATAGACATTTTGCTTGTCTTCCATATCCTGTCACTATGACATTGAACTGAACTCCGAGTCTCCGCACAAGGGATTTGCAGTGTTTTGTAACTACAACATTGCACTAAATAATTAATGAAAAGGCAGGGGTGATCATGTGAATCATGTGGCGGCCAGCATGTCCCCATGCATGGGAGGAGGAGCTCATTTTGGTGGTTCCGATGGAGAGAAACATCTCCTCCTCTCTCCCCCCCCCCCCCCCCCCAAATTCTGGGCGTGAATGAGATGAGAGAACTGTAATCAGAGAAAGGGTGCGGTGCCCACTGTAAAAGTGCCTGAGGAAGTTTTTCTTCCACCTGGGTAGGGAGAAGTTGTGATATAGAAAGCAAAGATTTTTTTGTTTGGTAAGGAAGAAGCATCTATGGAACTATAGTGTACAATTATTTTAAAAAGTGGTTCTGGAGAACTTTTGGATAGAGTTTTTCCCTCAGAGGAAAGTGAAGTGAACTAGAGTATGGTATGGCGTATATATATTTTTGAGAACGTCTATGGAAAAATGAAGTTGCAAGCTGGAATTAGCTCTCTCAATTTAAATAGTTTCCTGGAAAAAAAAATGTGTTTGAAAATCTGAGGCCTTAAAAAAATCCCAAGTTGTTCTGCTAAGGTTTGAGGCTGTTGAAACCCGTGAGGGGAGACATTTGCACTGAAAACATTCCTAAACCCTCATAAAACTTCTTGGCAACGTGCTCTGTGGAACCAGGGGGTGTGCTCGGGGAGGGAGCTGTTCTAGCTAAATTCTTTCTGTATATTTATCTGTTCCTGATGTGACTAAAAGCACTGGTTGTGTATTGGTTTTCTCGCTGCTCTGTATATTATGGCTGTCTTTTGTATATTGCTGTGCACTGGGTGTGTCTGTAAGTGCTGGCCTCTGTCCAGAATCCGCCAGGAATGTTGGTTTGAGAGCAGAGTGACTCACAGCAGTTCTGTAGTCTGAGGAGGGGAGGAGAGGGGCAGCAGGCAGGAATTCACATGGGAAACCCACTCTACACAGGCACACGTGTGTGTCACTATAGGTGTAAATATATGGCAGCATCTGTTCCTGATGGGTGCACAGTACATCATTAAGACCCGCCTTCCTGATTGGTTATTAATCTACAAAGCAATTCCTATTTAATGTTATATAATTTTAGGTGTCCTTCTGGAGGTGTAGAAAAAGTGATGCATTTCTAACCAACTTTAAGAATTTTTAATGCACTGTATAATTCTGAGGCTGGCATCCCCTGCTTGCATTGTATATTTTTACATGCACACATCTGTACATATGCAAGTTTGATTGCATCATCACTTTCGCCTCTTTGAGTCTGAAGTGACAGTGATATAAGCAACAGTCTAGAATAGGCCTGAGTACAGCAAGGGAGACATGTAGATACCTGCCCATTGTTTTATCAAAAGCGGGTTTCTGAGGACTGGCGCACATGCATGCTGATAATTGTTATCAGTGATAGCCCTCCTACATTTTGACTGTCTGTAAATACCCTGTTTTGTTGTATCACTGTCTGCTATTGTAAAGCGCAACGGAATATGCTGCGCTATATAAGAAACTGTTAATAAATAAATAAATAAATAAATAAATAGCTAGCAGCTTTTGATTGGCCGAAGAGGAGGCTGTCTGTATCCAGAATATTGTATGTGCTGTATTAAATGGCATAACTACACTATTTTGATGTAAAGCTATTTTTTGGTCATAGTCGCTGTTAAATCGGTGTCAGCCAGTGTACATAGTGATGATATGAGTATATATTATGCAATTATTTTATGATTATATTTTGTAATACTTTTATCTTTTAAACTAAAACGAATGCAATTATTTATATAATATGTGAAATACATCTTTAGAGGTGAAAATATAAATGTAGTTTAGTCACTTTATAAATGATTAGGACGGTATTTACACCTGTGTATATACATTTGTGCTCCGGTTTTTTCGAAAACCATTTTATTCTTCCTTTTACCCCAAACTCTTCCTTCCCACCAAATGAAAAAAGTAAAAAAAAGTATAGAAACTTCTTACAGTACCAGACTGATAGCATCTGCAGTATATTTTATCTGCACTGAAAGTCTGCTCTGGAATGTCCCTTTTAAGATCTAGGCAAAGATAGATTGAGTTTGGAAGCACAGAGTGTGATCTTCAGCAAGGAGCAGCAGCCTGTGACGTGTAACTATCAGATTAGGAAAATCTAGAAACCCTGACGAAGAGAGGGGGAGATCAGGGTGTGGTTCTGTGGAGTTAAAATTGAGTAATCCATGTTAAATTACAGTTCTGAAATCTGACATAATGAGATCGACTCATAGAAGGGATATTCCGGTGCTTGAGTGAGTTCATATTGGCTTTATTTTCTCAATTGCCAAATGTATTTAAAGTATATTTAATTTACATGTTAGTAATCTTCGTTCTGGTTAGTTTAAATATTAATACAATGTAATTTTTTGTGCCCATGAACACATAAAAAGTAGGAACAAAGAGGCACTTTTGTGCTTTACCCATTAAGACTGGTATCTTATGTCTGCAGAATTCTGCTGCCTCGACCTTTATATGCTACCCATAGGGCGATACGTACTAAGCCTTGAAAAGTGATAACATGGAGAGTGATAAACCATCAACCAATCAGCTCCTTCCTGTCACTTTTCAAGCACAGCCTGTGACATGGCAGTTAGCAGCTGATTGGCTGGTATCACTCTCTATTTTATCACTTTTCATTTTAGTACATCTGGCCCATAGACACCAGTGGGGAGAAGGTCAGTGATCCCTCTAGCATTTAACAATCCGTGTGTAAAGCTGGGTACACATATGTACAATTTCATTTTTCTTGCGACCGTTCGATCGACCGAATACACGTTCGGCCGTCCAAAACATACGACCGATCTGCGCGTACACATATGTACAATTTTACTTGCGACGTCCGATGTACTCCCGTCCAATCGCAAGAAAAAGATTGTACCACCGTACACACTCTCCCGATCTGGCTATATACTTACTATATCTGTCAGGAATGCACACACAACGATTATTTATTTCAAAAGGAATGCACACACAACAAATATTCTTTAACAGCATGGCGCGGAAAGTACGGGGGAGAAGACTTCCTGTTGTTTACATGCTGCGCTGATGGAGGGATGACGCAGCTAGTCAACACCCACATGGGCGTGCTGCTTTTGGGAGGAATGATCGCAGGAACGGGCTGCATATCGATCGACCGTGCGTACACATGTCACTTTTCTTTCGATATGGAGCCGTCCTGTCGGAAGAATATTAAGCAGCAAAGAACCTCCGACCGACCGACCGTGGACGGCCAAGAGCGTTTTTGGCCGTTTATCGGTCGCAACGAAGGGATCGGGACTGCGTACACATATATACAATCGAACGGCCGTTCGTCCGCAGAACGGAAGAACGGCCCCACGATTGTACATATGTGTACCCAGCTTAAGTGTAAACTCCACCCTCTTGGGTTTGATTACTAAGCTGTTATACAATGCATTTTTTTTATTACAAAGGCAGTATGTAACACGTATTCCCACATTGTTTAGTTTATTTAGAGTGAGTTGCTAATGAGTACACAAAGCTGCTAAAATAGATCCAGAAAAGTGAGTTTGTGTGTGTGTGTGTGGAGGCTGGAGGGGTGGACGTTTATCCGATTTACAGCATTGTTCTACCTCACCTTCTGTAAACACAATAGCCGGAGTTGCCTAACTCATTTCTGTTACTTAATTCATTCAATATTTGTAAAGCTCACCATAGTCAGTGATTCTTACCTTTATCAGGCAGTAATACTACTGCTCTCTATTGTTCACTATACACAATTGATAGCTTTTTTTTCCCCAACATTCAGATAACATTAATTTACTGGCATGTGGATGCTGTCCTTCAACTTTTACTTAATCATTGTATTATGTATATACTGTACATTCCTCTTGTGTCTTTTTGACCTTCTTCTCATTCACTTCTGCAATCTATTTGGTATTCAAGTGCAGGGCCGGTGCAAGGCACCGGAGCGCCCCAGGCAAGTCGGGGTGGGGGCGCCCCGGTGTCTGCCGCCCGGGTACCTGTCCTGCGGCACTGTGCGTATATAAAGCTGGCGGCGGCGGCAGCGGGGGGTCCCTGCAGTCAATAAGAAATAACGAGCGCTATCCGCCGGGCTATGCGGATGCGCTTCTGTTTTGGAAACACTGGCCGCACGCTGAGATTCAGCCAATCATGCCATGCGGCCAGTGTTTCCAAAACAGAAGCGCTTCCGCATAGCCCGGCGGATAGCGCTCGTTATTTCTTATTGACTGCAGGGACCCCCCGCTGCCGCCAGCTTTATATACGCACAGCGCCGCAGGACAGGTACCCGGGCGGCAGACACCGGGGCGCCCCCACCCCGACTTGACTTGACAGGTACCCGGGCGGCAAAATACCGCCCTCCAGTGGCTGGCCCCCTAGGCAAATGCCTAGATTTGCCTAGTGGTGGCGCCGGCCCTGTTCAAGTGCAACACAAATGCAACAACTTAGCCTAGATGATATAGACAGTTTAAAAAACACAGACTAGACTATAAAGAAACAAAATCAATTAACACCTTCAAACCACTAAATAGGTGGCCTAGAAAGGCCAAATATATTGCAAAAATTATACTCTGTAGTAAAAATCACAGGCATTGCAAATATTACAGCAGCTAATACTGGCCAAACCCATCTGCTGAATATTACGTCAACCAGTTTGATAATTTATGTCCAATTTGCCAAACCACACCAATTTTAAAATCTGACTGGCGATACAGGTTTAGCACCCTTCACAGTGTGATGAATAAGTGACATAATCGGTTGACACTTAACCCTTTTGAGTGCCAAATGAATTTGTCAAAATTGGTGTGAAAATTGCCAAGCAAACATTTTTATTCATCATAATGACCTGTAATGTTTACTCTTATATAGGAAATATAACCTTTTTTTTTACACATAATTTTATTTGAATTTATATAACAAATGTGAGCGATGCTTACATTTTTAGCTGATATTTTGCATATCTCACAGAGATGTTGGCATTTTTTGCTGATATTTTGCGCATCTCTCACAGATGTTGGCACTCACAGGGTTAAGGAGCCATTACGTTGTTTCCCCCGCGGCTGCTACTAGATGGCTTCCAGTGGAGCAATTCAATTGTTTCTCTGTTTGGCCATGAGAGTCATGGGGGGTGGATGTCTTCTCACAGCCTCCTAGGTGGCTAGATGAAATGTGCAAAACCTCAATGGTTTGGTCTCCTAACCAGGAGTTAAGATGGATTTAGCCGCTAAATGCAGCTAAAAGAGTGTAGTGCTGTAAGCAGCTGTGCCCAGAACACACAGGAGGCCATGTTTATAGAGGGATAATGCACCTGCTATAGGCTGGTGCAGGTTCCGATGGTGCACCACTGGTGACTCACCATGCACCACCGCTAGACAATTCAGGTGGATGTCTGTGTTTTAAACATCGGCTGTAGCATGAGAAGAAGAAGAATCAGGTCCTTAACCCTTTGAGTTCCAAGCAAATTTGTCAAAATAGGTGTGAAACTTGCCAAGCAACATTTTCGTTCATCATAATGAACTGTAATGTTCACCTTATTTAGGAGATATATTTTTTTTACACAACATTTTTTATTTGAATTTATATAACAAATATGAAGGACACTGGCATTTTTAACAGATCTCTCACATATGTGTTGGCACTAAGAGGATTAAGCAGGAGGGAAGTGTTCTCAGCCAATTTCCATTGCAATATGACTGCAATACTCTTAAATTACCTATTTGATTTGAATGGAAAATGAGCGACATTTTTTGTTGACATAAAATAGGGGGGTGAAGTCTCACTAACTAGGTGGCTACATAAACCAAAGAAAACCCTTGCCGAAGTATGCATGACCAGCAGAAGATTTCCAATGAACTGAGGAAATAAACCGGATGTTGTTTCGTGGTCTATAATAGATGGGCAGGTAATCTGGCACTAGAGCACTCTCTGCAAATGGCCAAACAAAGGTGATTAATGAGTAGACTAAAATAAACACAATTCATCTTTAGTACATATCAGCAGGGAACACTAGAAAGATACCCATGAGGAAAGTGCATCACTTATGCACCGAAACAGCTGTCGGTATGACCGCGTTCAGGGATGCTGCGATGGTTAATTTTTTACTTTGAATTATGCTAAGTATTCCATCTCATCCTTGCATTGATTTTTGTTATGTCTGTAACGTTGCACATTAATATGCCATTAAAATCTTTTTGATATTTTTTCAAATCGGATGTTGCTGGCTTTCTAATACTGTGTATATATATATATATATATGTATGTATATATATATATATGTATGTATATATATATATATATGTGTATATATATATATATATATATATATATATATATATATATATATATATATATATATATATATATATATATATATATACACAACAATGAGGCCGGCACTCAGGTCTGAAGATGGATGCCAGTAGCTTGCTCCGGTGCCCTCTTTCAAAAGGGGTGTCCTTAGGTAGTATACTGCGACAAATAAGTGGCACTCGGAGGCTTGTTCAATGGTGAAACAACAGGAATATTTATTCCTAGTGCAGGGAAAACGTTTCGGAGCACGGATGCCCCGTCGTCAGTTCAGTTCAGTTCAGGCATTACCTGAACTGACGACGGGGCCTCCGTGCTCCGAAACGTTTTCCCTGCACTAGGAATAAATATTCCTGTTGTTTCACCATTGAACAAGCCTCCGAGTGCCACTTATTTGTCGCAGTATATATATATATATATATATATATATATATATATATATATATATATATATATATATATATATATATATATATATATATATATATATATATATATATATATATATATATATATATAATCTCTTTTAAACTAAAATTCTGCGTAAACTTAACACGTTATATAACAATTTCCAATGCTACCATTGCCTCCCCTTAACACATAAATATGTTGGTGGCCACCTTTTCTTGGCACCTAACCCTTTTACCAGGACCCGTGACAGTTTCTACTCCAGAAATAAAGCACAGAGAAGTTTGCACAGTCTGCACTGAACGGTTGTCAACATAACCGGCTGGGCGGCTGCCGCGGCTTGTTGAATGTGCTGCAGCGACAACCGTTTAGTAATAAATTGTATACTTTCAAACTTTTCCAAGAATAAAAAGCCTGGGGAAGTAACTGTTGCCGGTGACAGTGGGGGCTTTGTAGCTGCCGAACCACTGGTAAGTATACAGGATGATCATGTGGGGAACTGAGTTCTATTTCGTTCTCAAGGCCAATTCTGTGACACAGCTGCAGTAAAAATGAGCCTATGAGGTAATTGAAGTTGCTTAAGATGTCCTGACTTGTAGATGAATGCTGTACAAGTCTTCAAATCCAAATACGTTACAAAATGGCTCCTGCTTCCAGTCTGTTGAATTAAAAAAGAAATCATTTTGAAAGCTATAGCACAGTTTAAAGAAACAAACGACACATGGAACATAAAAAAATGATAATGCAAAGAGAAGTTTTATTCCTGTTATATACTTAAACTGAGAAAATAATCCAACGCCGACTACAAGTAACATGACTCCGCCTGTTCCTTAAGTACCATATAACAGAATATAATTCCCATATTTAGCAGAGGCACTACATAGCATCACAGATTATTTGATATGTAAGTGAGTTGGTTTTAAGTTATTTATCAGTAAGGGGGTAATTTAACGTCCATAAAGAGATAAAACTGTGAGAGATAAAGTATTTGCCAAACGGCTTCTGTCCAACATTTCATAGGCTGCATTTTGGAAAATGACAAGAGTTGATAGGTCTTTTATATCTTTCCCATAATGCTTCATTAACCATTTGAGTACTAACGGTGCTGTGAGATATGTGCAAAATTTCCGCTAAAAATGGCAGCGTTGCTCACAGCGACTGTTCTTTTTTGGCGCAATGTTTAGCAAAATTGACTTTAGATCATTTGCCGGAAATAACGTAAGTGATTCATATTCCTTGACTACGGCCCTTGGCATTTTTAGCGGATATTTTGCTCATCTCTCACAGCAACGTTGGTACACATAGGGTTAATGGGGGACACTTTCTTTTGACCATCAACGTGCACTTCACAATAGGGTCCTGCAGCTGACAAATAGGTACCTAAAAAGAACCTTGCTGATCACTATCATTGCTGCTTGGCACTCTGGGCCTGGGCTGTAGGTGATCATGTGGAGTCCTGAGTGCCTGTGTGTGCCCAAGATCATGCTTCCTAAAGCAAAGGGCTACTGTTAGGAAGGGACAGATATTGGTAAAACTCATTAAGCAAAAAAGCCTGCGTGTGATTTGTAGTGTATGAGTGAAGTGCCAGAAGCTGGAATAGACCACACTTGTGGTGAATTGAATGATATACCGTTAACATTGGTTATCATGTTTGTGGTCAGTTGTGTGTCATAATTCATCGCTGTTCATGTGGATAACATATGCAGAACGTCAAAGATCAATTGATGGGCACCCTGAGTAAACATTCATCATGTGAACAAGCATTAATATAAATATGGCAAGGTGAAGCCATTAACTTCTGAAATATTTTATATATATATATATATATATATATATATATATATATATATATATATATATACACACACAGATAACTCTGCACTCACCATAGTAAATCCACTCACCTTAATACTCAAATATAAATTTAATGGGATTTTAGTTCATTGATTGATCAATGCATTTAAGAATGAATCCCACCATCAAGGGACCCCATTTCACTGCAATTGTTATCACATCATAGCCATACTAATGCTGCTTTCACACTGCAAAACCTGCTTAGACCAGGTATTTAAAACAGTTTTTTTAAGGGTCAGAGCAAGTTTAACCCCTTTCACATCGCATTTAAATACCAGGTCTAAAGCAGGTTTGCGGTGTGAAAGCAGCATCACTCTGCCTGCCCTCCTCTACATTACAGGGAGTGAGCACTGACACTCACTTCTCTCCCTCCAGCCCAGCAGCAGCAACTTTCTCACTACTCTCACTCATATGAGTAGGGGGTCTGACAGTGAGCAGTAGTTGATCTGCTCTGAGCCAACGCAGTGCATACTTAATGAGCCGGGCACTCATTATATATGCACATATGTAATGAGCGGCTGATTACATATGCACATATGTAATGAGTGGCTGGCTCATTAAATATGCACTGTGCTGGGGACCAATAGTGTTCACTGCTGCTTGGGTACCGTTTCAGACCCGTTCAGACAGCAAAAGAAACGAGTAGGACCCTGCTTTTTTACCGTTTCCAAAAACCGGTTTTTGGGAAATGGTAAAATCCCTCTGCACATTTCAGACCGCACATATTACAGTTTTAAAACGGTTAGAATTGGCAAAATACCGGGGTTTTTTTTGTGCGGTCTGAAAGGGGCATCAAATGATACTCACTAGTTTAAAGCTCACCTGCCAACTAACGCATGGCTTTTACAGGTGGGCCAGTCACAGTTCCTGAATTTCCACTTAGGAACCAGCTGTTACAGATTTAAGATAAATGAGCTTACCTGGGGTGCATGAGAAAGTAGCTGTGGTCACTAAGAGGTTAATTCCAAATATACACATACCGAATTCCACCACACTTGCCATTCCCAAGAATAAGGCGCACTTCTGCACTCACCAATCGTAGCTTTAAAAGCAATCTATTTGTAGAATCTGATTGGTTGCTATGGGCAACAAGCCATCTTTAATAGATCTCCCATCTTAGTACATTTTAAAACGGTCCAAGTAAATGAATCAAATAAAGCGGCCTTTATTTACCCTCACAGAAACATAATAACTTACCCAAATCTAACTCTCTCTGCACAGGTTACATCTGCCCCACCTGCAGAGAATTTTTTTCTTTGCGATACATGCTGTATCATCAGGCCCAATTCAGACCTGATAGCTGGTCTGCGCATCTTCGGAGCCCAGCGATCAGGTAAACGTCGCTACGCACTCGCGAGTTCCAACATGAGGGGAAAACCATTTGGAATTTTCTCCTGTTTGCAGTGGCGAGAATGCCGTCTTTCTTATTGGGCTTAATAAACAGTTGCCATGGGGTCCAAGGTTTCTAGGGGCCCACCTCAATGGGGAAGACAGCACTGCCCCGGGAAGCTGCTGGGCAGCTGGCTGGAATCTTGTGGTCTGGGCAGTGGTGGGTGGAAGTTTGTAATGCCTCTATTTGACAGGCTGCGGCGCGCTGCTGAATTTGAAAAAACTGGCCGGACGCTGATTGGCTGAGAGAATTCAGCCAATCAGCGTCCTGACAGTCTTTTAAAATTCAGCAGCGCTTCCCGCCCGCCGCCCGGCAAATAGCTCTACAAACTCCCCGCTGCCTAGATACCGCTGCCTACATATAAGTGAGGCGAGGAGAGGGAAAGGGGGGGGTAGGAGAGAGGGGACCCACTGAATTATTTTGCCTTGGGGCCCTGGCAAATGTTAAGACTGTGCTGAGTGACAAGTAAGCCAGGACGTACTCTGCGCTGCAATGGCTGTTGGGATGTCTGATAATCATCAATGTTGCGTGCTTGTCTGAATTGGGCCCATTGTCACAACATGGCTGCCTTCACTGTGCATAGCCTCCAGTGCCACTTCAGAAGTGTTGTACTCATTTGACTTATATATATATATAAGGAATTCCAGCATTGTAGGGTTAGATATCAGGTGTACATAATAATTTAGGTGCACTGCAGCATTATAGGGTCTGCCCTCTTCAGCACAGAAGAAAATGCATTTAGGAGTAAAGTTGGCTGTTTCTCAGAATAAAGACTGAGTCTTCCTGGATATAGTTCTTGGAAAATAGTTTAGAATTTTAGTAAGTCAGTGGTAGAGATTTCCACTGTCTGTTTCCAGATCGGTAATATCCTGAGGCCCCTTTTTTCAAAAGAACTGATAGACCCAATAATGCAGTATGAGAGATGAATACGGGTATAGAGAAACAGCAAACATGAAATCTATATGGGTAATCAACAATCTCAGTGATTAGGTAGTAGGGGTTTCATTCAGACTAAACTGAGTGCGACGGTATGGGAGGGGCTTGGGAAATATTGGGCTCCTACGCCATATGTCACATGCGTGTATCGTGGAAGCCAGAGCACGAGAGGGGAGGCGGTCGTGTAGGAGTATGGGATAAATTCGGTTTACAGGAGGAAATGGTAATTCGTTTTTAAGGATAATTTTCAATAAGGTTGGGGGGGGGGCAGATTGCTGCAGATGTTGAACTAGGTTGTCGCGAGCAGAAATGAGAATATGGCCTAATACATATCTGTTTTCAGAGGGAATAGTAGGGGGGATAACATGGAGCAACACTAATGCAGGGTCAGGCCGAACATTTATCTTGAGTACTGTATTGATTAAAGCAAAGACCTCATATTGTAATATCGCTTGACCAGAAGATATGGAAAGTGTGACCAACATTACCACACAGTCTCCAGCACATATTGGAACAGGAGGGCCAAAATGTGTGGAGGCGGGCAGGGGTCAGGTATAGTCTATTTATCCGTTTAATGTGCATTTCAGTGTGGTTGAGGCACCTGGACATGATATAGGAAGATAGGAAAGTCTTTCGCCATTGGGCAGGGGAAAGAGTTTTGCTCAAGTTCAGCTCCAATTTCTTTTGCGCGCCGGACTTAGGTGACTCGCCAGGGGTTATCAAAATTTTGTTCCAAAAGATATATAACCTCTAAATGTAGGTAATGCTGCTTTCACACTGCAAAACTTGCATGTTGTAAATGGTATATTACTTGTAAATTACCTATTTTTTTACCTTTGAACAAATTGTGAAAGGTACACAGTAATTAACCAGTAATATACCACGCATTCACCAAAGCAAGGCAAAGGGACCCCGCTGCAGGGCATTAGAGCTGCAAAGCCGGCAGTAGGCAGACCGGGTTCAGGGGGTGACCCAGGGGCGGCAGCCACAGGTGTCGGTAAAGCAGCAGTGCCCCCCCCCCCCCGTACCCCGTAATGCAGCAAAAAAAACCCAGCTCCTAGTAACACACCCTCCCTCCCCAGCGAATGCCGGCGCCGTGTGCCCCCATTAGGGACATGGAGTACTAGCGGGCGGCACCCAGCACCTGCTGTACACATCACCCCCGCTCACCCACCTGCAGCAGCTCAGCTCTGGGGGACCCATCCCGTTGGCACAGCACACAGTGGAATTACAGCATTCTAGCCACTGAGCTCCCGCTCTGTGCATATCTAATGAGTGGGAGCCAGTCCCCGCCACCCTGCATATTTTATATTTCATATGCAGGGGGAGAGGACCCGCTCATTAAATATTCACAGCACTGGCTCCCGCTCATTAGATATGCACAGAGCGGGACCAGCTACTGCCAGGGTCCTAAATACCGTTTCAGACCTGTTCACACTGCCAAAAAAACGGGTCTGAAACGGGTAGGACACTTTTATATAGCGCACACATATTCCGCAGCGTTGTGAGAATATATGAACATTCACATCAGTCCCTGCCCCAGTGGAGTTTACAATCTATATTCCCTACCACATGTACACGCACACTCATTCACTCTAGGGTTAATTTTTGTGAGGAGCCAATTAACCTACAAGTATATTTTTGGCTTGAGGGAGGAAACCAGAGTAAACCCATGCAAGCACAGAGAGAATATGCACACTCCACACAGTTAGGGCCATGCACTCATTACCTCAGTTCTGAGGCATTACACTATTGTGCTGCCCAATTGCACCCCTGGCAACCACTAGATTGCGCCCAACAGAGCTATCCAAATGTAGCTCAGGTTTGGTGCATATGGCTGCCGGCACTATCGTTTCAGCTCGCACCCACCGAGTTTTCCTTAATGGTCGCGATTGCTGTGAAAACCAACATCAATTGCATATGGCCCCGCCAGCTCCCGTTGCCTTCATGTGCAGTGGCCCATTGTCTTATACCATTTAACCTTAATATTGATGTCACACAATAAGGCTTCATAAGATGTGTAACCCCATCTTTCTTTACCATTTCTAGCCCTTCTTTTGTTTTGCTTCATACAAGAATGATATTGAGAATTATTTTATTTATACCTAACTAATATGTCCTAGTAACAGGAGCATAATACAAATAGAAAACAGTTTTAAGGCCCTTATTCTGATCGGTGCGGATATTCCCGCTTGCGTACGGCCCGCCGATGTTTATCGTCTGCGCATGTGCAGAGGTCACTCTGCGCATGTGCAGGCGATTTCGCCGCATGGATTCTTTATACGCCGCACAGGGGGCGTAGAGGGGCGTGAGGGGCTACTTATCCTCATTACCCTATGCATACGCCCCGCGTTTCATGGGCGTTCCCATGCAAACGCGGGGCGTATGCATGGTAATGAGGCCGTGACGCGTGGGTACGGGGCGGGCATCTGACATCGCCGGATGTCAGCTGCCCGCCCCCATACAAGATTTCACACGGACAAGTGTCCGTGTGGTCTTGTGTTGCGGGACCTGGTGGAGCGTGCGGCCCTGCATTCGATGTTCGGCGACCATCGAATGCAGGGGCTGCTCCCACCATGGAGGAGGCGTATCCCCGTCCACATTCATGCGGACCGCCACATATCCGCATACGGACGGAGGTGGCGATCCGTATGGAAGGCGGGGATTCGCCAAGACGGACATCACCGCATATTTCTGATCGGGCCGCACCGATCAGAATAAGGGCCTAAGTTCAAAGTTCTAGCTGTAGAAAAAATATCCCCATTCTAGAGGGGCATACACACGGGGCAATTTTTACCTCATTTTTAAGCGATTTGACTAGGATCACTTAGAAATGGAGCACTGATCGCTCCATGTGTATAGCCCCAGGCGACAGCGATGTGCGGTCTCGCAAGTCACGTTGCCATCACCCGCAGGGAAAGTCAGTGCTTGCACTGTCTTGTCTGCTAGATCACGGGGCTTCGGCTATATACAGTAGGCAAAGCCCCACACTGCACAGATCATTCAGCACACACATAGCGGTGTGCATCACGGGTGTAGCGCAATGTGCGCTGAGCGAACGTGCTTAAGCCCGTTGCTCAGCACAAAAGCCAGGTCATGTACGAAGCTTAACAGTTACACAATACAGTATAGCACCTTTTATACAACTAACAACAACAAAAAACAGACCTGATTAATGTTTTAATTATTTTAATAAAAAAAAATCCTTTGAACCCTTCCTGTATAAAGTACAATTGAGTACTATGGGCTTGGGAATTGTTTCAGATATTGATTAAATATTCAAAACTTTTGATTTCCTGTAGTTTGCGAATATTATTATTATGTTTCATTTTCAGTTACAACTATGAATGGCAAGGTTACCAACCATATCTATAAAACACTGTCCTTGGAAAGGTTCTGCATGGTAAACTAAAAACCCTTTCCTAAACAATAAAAAAATAGCTGATTTGAAATCTCAGATATTGGCGTAATAATAGCATTATATTGATGGCACGTGTTCTGTGTAAAAGGAAGTTATAGAGAGGTGTGAAAGTGCGGAGGAGGGGTTGTGTATATAACAGCAGTGCTGATAAATGCCAATGATAGCCTATCTCTCCCAATTGTGTATTTTGTTTGCTTGTACAAATAATAGCACACCCTTCTGACACCCTGCTGCTGACCTGCACCCTTCAGATATGTATACTGTGCACAAGAACGCATTGCAAAAGGCACATGTGCAAATCTGTGCTTCACTATTTGTGTTAACATTATTCTAGTATTGTTATATATTTACTGGACCAGTCTTTTCCAGTGTTGTGACACTGTATGGAGTAAAGACCTTTTACAAACAAACAAAAGACTACAATATAGGTTCTAGATAAAATATGGTGCAGTGGAACATTGTTTGCACAGCACCAAGTAAATGTGGCCTTGTGTAAGGAGAATAGTTACACAAACACAGAAACTGGCGGAATAGAACCAACTAATCTGATTATTGTTACATCCGTTTCGTTTCTATAAGCTTCACTTCTCCTTATGTTAGATGTTCTGTGTGTTTATATCAGGCATGTCCAACGTTGGCCCTCCAGATGTTTTGAAACTACACATCCCAGCATGCTTTGCAATAGTTTTAGCATTCTCTAATAGCAAAACTGTGGCAAAGCATGCTGGGATGTGTAGTTTCACAACATCTGGAGGGCCAACGTTGGACATGCCTGGTTTATATGTATATGTATATATCTGTTCAGGGACTGACACTCTGATTTGTTACTTCATGGCTCTGGTATCTTGTTTCATAACACATTGGGATAAATATATAATATATAGGCGTACCATACTATACCTTTAAACTGGGACGCTTGTGGATTACACTGGTTCTGTGGCTGATTACAACCTGGAGAAAATAAGGCTTTAAGTCAGCCACCCAAGAACCTGTGTAATTCATCAGTGTCCTAGCTTACCGGCATAGAATGTTAAGGTAATGATTGGGGTGCTGCTCACGATACTTCCCACATATCATATGTTGAGAGAATGCTATGCACAGACATGGTTAGTGGCTGAAGCTGGGCAAATACTGGGGTTTATTAAGCACCTTAAGATCTAGATAAAAGTGTAAATGTATTTTTGTCTCTCTCACACCCTCCTCTCTACCTAGGGGCAGTATGGATGGTGTAATGGTTAGAATTACTGCCACAAAGCACTAAGGTCATGGGTTCGATTCCCAACATGGCCCTAACTGTGCGGAGTTTGTACATTCTCCCCGTTCTTGCGTGGGTTTCCTCCGGGTACTCGGGTTTCCTCCGGGTACTCCGGTTTCCTCCCACATTTCAAAAATATACTGGTAGGTTATTTGGCTCCTAACAAAATTAACCCTAGAATGTCTGTGTTTGCATGTATATGTGGTAGGGAATATAGGGGTAGATTTATTAAGCTTGGAGAAGAGATAAACTGGAGATAAAGTGGAGAAAAGGTAAAGGGAGATAAAGCACCAGCCAATCAGCTCCCAACTGACTTTTTCAAACACAGTTCATTGGCTGGTGCTTCATCTCCTTTTACCTTTTCTCTGCTTTATCTCCAGTTTATCTCTTCTCCAAGCTTAATAAATCTGCCCCCATAGATTGTAAACTCCACTGGAGCAGGGACTGATGTGAATGTTGTAATATTCTCTGTAAAGCGCTGCGGAATATGTATGCGCTATATAAGAAACTGTTAATAAATAAATAAATGTTTCCCTGATAATAAGATCTACCCTGATAATAAGCCCTACCCTTATTTCTGGACAACGGTCCAAAATAAGCCCTAGCTAAATCCCCATTTTGGCCAGTCCCTGTGCTAAACTTCCAGTCGTCCCCCCGTCCCCCCCCCCCCCCCCCCCCCATGAAATGCATGCTGCTGCTAAGGTAGCAGCCCTGGTACCGCTGAAGCCTCTGCTGACATCAGCGGTCCCAGGGATGCATTGTGCATGTAACATCACTGCACACCTTAAGGACTGAGCGGCATCTGTACACAGGCGGAAGCGGAGTGACTGAGCAGCTGAGTGGCTGAAAAACGCAGAAGGAATGTGGCAGTAAGGAGATTGAGGGGCATGATGTGGATAAAAGCAGGGACTGAGGGGTTTAAAATAAGCCCTACCCCGAAAATTAGCCCTATGGTGTTTTTGGGACTTGAAAAAAAAGACAGTGGGGGAGATTCTCTGAGCTAAAAATGCGGTAAAAACCCCGTTATCTAGGTTTTTACCGCATTTTGGGATGCTGAAAGCATCCCCCGCCGGGTTACCGCGGCGGGGGGGCATCGCCAGAAAAAATCTGGCGATGCCCCATAGAAGCCAATGGGCTTCTACCGCATCCCACCGCCACCCCGCAACGACCCCCCGCCGCCCCGCATCGCCCCCTCACCTGTGTCCGGGCAGCACAGAGCTGTGCTGCCCGGACCTGTGACCTCCTCCCTGCACTGATCCTCTTCCGAGTGCAGGGAGGAGGAGAGCCCAGCGCAGCAGCAGCAGAGCCGGGTGTGTGAGGGAGGGGGAAGCCGCCGGGACCTGCTGGGACCCGGCGACTCTCACCGCAAAGGACAGCTCTTAACGCAAGAGCTGTCCTTTGCTATAATTATCGCATATGTTAGAACATATGCGATAATTATAATTGCGAAGGGGGGTGGAGATTCTTAGAGAATCTCCCCCAGTGTCTTATTATTGGGGAAACACGGTTATATATAGTTTCCCAAACTCCACCATTATAGTCCAGGTGTAAAGGATGGGCGAGGTACTAATTAAGATACCTGTGCTCAAAAATGCACAAGCCAAGTTAACCAATGTCCGTAGTCTGCTACTATGGAAAGTGGTTGTCGTCCCCCCCCCTGCAGAAATCGCTGGGCCAGGCAAAAATCGCTCAGTGTATATGCACTGAGCAATTTATCGGCCAGTGATTTTCATAGCTAATGGGGAAATAAACCACCCAGTGTGAAACCACTTTAAATGATGGTGTTTGAGAAACTGTCATTTGAGTATGCTCTGCTGTGAAGCAAAAATGTACATTCTAATTAGGCTAACCATACTATCCCTTTAAATTAAAACACTGACGAGTTACACAGGTTTGGTGGCTGTCGGACTTCAAGTCTGCAATTTGCCTGGTTTTAGTCAGCTAGAGAACCTGTGTAATTCATAAGTGTCCTGGTTTAAAGGTATATTATGTTAAGCCTAATTGTAATTCATAAAAAAAAAAAAAAAATTATGAATATTTATTGCATAGAACAAAATATGTATTTTACAGAGCTGCTATCAACAGACATTATGTATACACCCACGGCGTAATTTCCAAGTACAGAGCAATACACTTTAGAAATGGGCAAACAAAGATGACCCTTGCTTTTCTGTCCTCTGTAGAACTGTCCACACCCTCCTCTGCAATTCCAGAAATCTGTATTCACTTATAGCACAGGAAGGTGATCTGTGTGTGGTATGGCAGGGAGGAGGAGGTAGAACCTTTTTTCCTCTATTTATTTATTTTTGAGCCAGAAACCCAGGTGATTTCAGAGCTGAAAGAGTTTCATATGTACTTAACCCCACGGTCCCTCCTGTAGCTGTCATCTTTCAGTGTCACATTATTATAGTTTCATATGATAACTGCATTTGATCTCTGGAAAAAAATAACAAAAAAATATGGAGATCCGAGAGGACTTAACATTTTTAGGTATTTATTAATTGTATAGATGATTTCCTCTCGGGTACATCCTGAGTACCTCTCTTCTCTATGCCTTTCATCCCAGGCTGGCATTTTCCCTTCTCTGTCTTGATTATTTATTAGTGGCATAACCCATTTAGGGCGGGATGTTCAAACATCCACAGCCCAGCTCCGCCCCCCTTCGCCGCTCATCGCCAACATAATTATCGAATATGCTGTAACATACATGCGATAATTATGGCAAAGGACAGCTCTTGCGTTAAAAACTGTCCTTTGCGGTGAGAGTCAGCGGGTCCCATTGGGACTCGGTGGCTCGCCCCTCCCTTACCCGGCGCTGCGCCGGGCTCTCCTCCCTGCACCCGGAAGAGGATCACAGTGCAGGGAGGAGGAGGTCACAGGTCCGGGCAGCACAGCTGGTCAGTGCGGGGCGGCGGTGGGTCGCGTTAGAAGCCCATAGGCTTCTATGGGGCATTTTCTGCTGATGCCCCCCGTCACGGTAACCCGGCGGGGGATGCGAATAGCATCCCAAAATGCTGTAAAAACCCAGATAACGGGGTTTTACTGCATTTTTAGTTTAGAGAATCTCCCCCCTTACTCTGAGCAGTGGCATAGCAATAAATCCTGCTGTGGCTTGGAGTCACTGGGTGTCTTGTGGCACTGGGGTTCTTTGGGGGCTACTGTTGCATCACTGCCTGGTGGACTTGTCTGCAGACCCATCGCACCTAGTGATTCTTCATGTTGATACAGAATCTTAAGCATTCAGTTGGGATGCAGGGATTTAGATGGGTGTGGGGTGGGTACAGCTAGGCTGCTGGGGGGAGGTTAGGCTGCAGGGAGGGTTAGGCACTTCTAAGGGGGGTTAGAGTTGGGCAGGGAGATACAGAGGTTAGGGTTGGGCACTAGTGGGGAGGGTTAGAATCAGCCTGCGGGGGAGGGAGTGTTAAGGCCCCCATACATTAGGCCAATTTTAGCTCTCTCTGTCAATCAGCAGCTGCCCAGTCTTTTGATTAGGATTTTTCAATTCTCCCTGCCGCACTCTACTTATATGTATCTTATGTGCAGCCCGTCATAGGCAAATTCTAACGTCTAAAAATGGCAGAGGTTTCCCAACCTCTGAGGTTTTCAGGATATGTATGCTTGATCGCAGATG
Organism: Crinia signifera; assembly: GCF_055691185.1. NCBI lineage: Eukaryota > Metazoa > Chordata > Amphibia > Anura > Myobatrachidae > Crinia > Crinia signifera. Next base: position 68,955,539 of record NC_139227.1, read on the forward strand.
GTTAAATCACAATAACTGTGACTCTGATTCATTTGATACCTTGACGATTGGTGGGTAGGCTCAGCCAATTCACAGACGGCATGTGATACCTTGGCATAGCGTATTGGAAGCCATTAGGCCAGAGCTTCTATAGAGTTTTACAAAAGTGAACGTTACCTTTAAGTGGAACTCAATAGTGTAGTAAGCTTCAAAGAGAGCAACAGAACGGCAGCCTTTGTACATCCACTGTCCCCAGCCTACTAAAACACACAAACACATGACAATGATGTACAAGCTGCAGTGTGTTTTGGGGAAAGGGGGAGCTTCACTGAAATGCATTTATTGACAATTCTCTGAAGTCTTTTAAGAAAGAGCTGGCAAGGGAACAGGCTGCCATGTGTCGCTCGGCTGCCTGGGTTGCACAGTGCTGCTCTGCTGGCAGGCTATGTGCTTGGGTGCGGCCACAGGAAGAAATTGTTTAATGACTAATTTCTTTGCTTCCACAATGAGACAGCAATGTTAATTACTGGATGTAACCAGTAGTATGGGCTTGGGAGTCTAAGGGCGCCTCAGTGGAATCTGCTGTCTGATTAATGCACAAAAAAAGGAAAATAAAGATTTGTGCTCTTTAAACCCCCATGTGCTGTGCTCTGTGTTTAGTGAGCATACATTTGATGGTATGTAACACTTTTTCATAAAGTGCGTATGTGATCAGGAAACAGTATGTACGTCTAATAATAATAACATCTGGAAATGATTGTAGTTCTGGTCATACTGCAGTACTATTAGTTCCCCTCCCCCATCTTACACGCCAGGGGTCAGGAAGCCTTCCCTGCCCGAAGCTCCTCAGATGCTGTGTGCACAAGTATACAAATATATATATATGTAACTGGACAGCACAGTAACTGAATCCTGCACTACATGCTCTCATAAGTCTGTTTGGATTTGTCTTTGGGTGTGTCTGTCTTTGTGACATGTATGGGTGGATCTAATTCTCTGTTTCTAGAATTGTATCTCTAATGTAATAGTGAATATTTTATTGTATATCTGTATTTGTGCATTTCCTTTGTTTGTGTGTGTGTGTTTCTAGGCGTGTCGCACGTCAAACACCTTTTTTTTGTCACCATGTTTGACTTGGTTACATGCGGAAACTGCACTTAATCCATTGTAAACCCACAGTGTATGTGTATGTCATGAGGGAGTTTGGACCTAATTCATACCTGATCGCAAAGCAGGGCCGGATTTAAGGGGGGCGAACGGGGCAGTCCGCCCCCCCCCCCCGGCCAGTGGAATCACAGCGGGGGGCAAGGGGTATACTCCTCGCTGCCGCCAGCCGCATCTGCACCTGCACGCACCTACTAAGTAATGATTGTAGTGATGATCGGGAGGTGATTTCTCACCCAGTAGCTGATCTAGCGGGGCTTTCTCTCCCCATCCTGCCGTCCTATTGGCTGGTCGTGGTCTGTGGTGCCACCCTGATTGCTCACAGACCGTGTGGGGTGGGCTGTGTCTGAAGCACTGCCCGGCGGGCACAAAATGGGTGTGTGCCCGTTGTGTGCCTGGTTTCAGGATGAAGTCGCCTGATGAGCGGGTGCAGCCACAGCCTGGAGCTCCCTTGTGTGTGCACTGTCCGGCTGCACATACAGTGGCAGGTATTCAATGCGGCCGGCGAGGGGGGTTAAACAGCGAGGATTGCAGAAAACCAGCAATCCTCGCTGTTTAACCCCCTCGCCGGCCGCTCACTCTATTCAATGTTCTGGGGAAATCCTCGCTGTCACAGGGCGGCGAGAATTCCCCAAAACAGTGAGACCCGCGGCTGCTGCAGAAAACTCGCTGTATTTAGCCGCGAGTCTCTCTGGTTCAGGAGCCGCATACGCCAATTCCCCCTCGCTCAAAAAATGGAGCGAGGGGGAATTGGCGTATGAGTGGGGCTGCGTTGAATACTGACAGGGTGAGTGGTGACAGCGAGCAGGAAGCTCTGCTCGCTGTCGCCGCTCCCCCACAGCATTGAATACCCCCCAGTGTGTTTGTATGTGTGATATACTATGTATGTATTTCGGGTGAGCTGTGTGTGATGTGAAATGTACATGTGTGTTTGTGGTGTGCTACAGTATGTATATGTGTGCAATGCAGACCCCCCCATGCATGTTTTTTTCTTTTACATTTATTGTTTTTTTTTTTTATTATTATTATTATTTGTGGGGGAGAAAATGTAACAGAGTAACGCTGGGTACACACCAGGAATGATTTGGGTTCCAATCCCCTGATTGCGATGCATCGTATGACTGATTGTATGTAAAGAAAGAGCAGAATTGTTCCTGTTTTCAGTACGATTATGATCCGATGAGAGCCCCCGTCGGTCGTCTGTTGGATTGGGGATTTTACCTACTGCAGTAAAGATTCATCATCTACATTGGATTGGGTGCAGATTGTGTACTCCAATCCATCGTGAGACCATCATGCAATTTCAAAGGATATCGTTTCACATTCGTCGCTCGATCATGGTCATCCTGGTGTGTAACCTACATTAGATTTGGGTGAGCTGTGTTCAAACTGTAATCTAAATAGCGTTGTAAAAATAAAGCAGGCCGTATTTACCTTGCACAGAAGCAAAATAATCACCCAAATCTAACTCTCTCTGCACATGTTACATTTGCCCAACCTGCAGTGCACATGGTTTTGCCCATTTGGAGAAAACATTTGTTCTGGGATCAGGTCTGAATTAAGCCCCTTTGTGAAATGAGAGAAAATGAGAGAAAATAAGGGCACCCTTATTTTGAGGGTGACCATCCATACTTCATAAGGGGGATTCAGTCTCATGGCAAATACATTTAGACCCTTATTCAGATCTGATTGCAGCAGAAATTTGTTCTCAAAATGGGCAAAACCATGTGCACTGCAGATGTAACGTGTGTAGAGAGAGCGTTAGATTTGTGTGAGTTATTTTGTTTCTTTGCAGGGTAAATACTGGCTGCATTATGTTTACACTGCAATTTAGATTTCAGTTTCAACATACCTCACCCAAATTTAACTCTCTGCAAATTTTACATCTGCCCCACCTGCAGTGCATATGGTTTTGCACATTTTGAGAACATATTTGTACTGCGATCAGATCTGAATAAGGGCCTTAGTTCATTTAGGGTGAGTGTTAACAACATCCTTCCCACACACACACACACAATCTCCTCAACACGCAGGCTAAATAGCCACCGCCCTCCATGTTCAGCGAGGTCCCGTGGACACCACTGAACGATATTGTTATTAATATTGTTCAGTGTGTGTGCACAATATCATATACTTGCAGGACTGCTGATATCATTAACTACATAGGCAGTCCCGTGGGTTGTCTAGAGCAGGGGTTCTCAAACTTTTTTGCTTGGGGACCCTGTCAGACAATACAAATTATTACAGGACCCAAGGGCGTAACTACCATAGGTGCAGCTGCTATGGAGCCCAGAGCTGAAGGGGGCCCATCTTTACTTTCTAAGTAATATGTTTTACATACATTTATTGCCATCAGTCGCTAAATAGGGGGCCCTTACAAACTTTTGCTATGGGGCCTACGAATATCTACTTACGCCCCTGACAGGACCCCAGCAAGATACCACAGAATGGCCGCCACCTGTGTGGTCAGTGAATTGAAGTACCAGCTATTGTGACAGGGAGGCAGTGGGTAATGCGGGGATGGAAAAGGGGAAAGAGGGATGGAAGGGGGAAGCAGAGGGCGTTTACTTAATGACTTATCCCCTGTTCCCCCTTCCATAGACACATTAATCTGATGGTCAGCAACATGGAGTCGTGACCCCATTCTGAGATGGTCAGGACCCACAGTTTGAGTGTACATGCTTAGATTGTTTCCTTCTTACACTGTTTATTTATTAACAGTTTTTTATATTTTTTTTTATAGCGCACACATATTCCGCAGTGCTTTACAGAGTATACTTGAACATTCACATCAGTCCCTGCCCCAGTGGAGCTTACAATCTATATTCCCTACCATATGTAAACACACACACAGAAATTCTAAGGATAATTTTGTTGGAAGCCAATTGACCTACCAGTATATATGTGGATTGTGGGAGGAAACCGGAGTACCCGGAGGAAACCCACGCATACACGGGGAGAATATACAAACTCCGCACAATTAGAGCCATTGTGACACTATGTCAACTAGTCACTAGAACAACCCTATTTAGGTTGACATGCATAGTTTTGGTAACCGTGTATTATATAACCATGTTTTTATGCGCTGAGTTTATGGGGCCACGTATGCTTCAGTATTGCGCCATATTTGCTGCAATATCAGAACTTTTAGTCATAGTATAGCTTCTGTCACAATCTGTTATTAATAGCAGCAGCAGCACAGAGCAAAGCTGTTCTCCTGGCTCTGTCACTCCTGCTGCTAGTTGCTGATCCTGCCAGGCATTATTGCAACTGTCTGTATCAGAAATGTACAACGTATCTCCCCAGACACTATCATTACACTGGCACTATAATTCTGTATGTCATATTTAACATCATTTAATCAGTGGTATAATGAAAGCTTCTGTTTTCTAGTTTAGTTAACCAATTAGCAGCTTGCATTACTGTGTTTGTGGGAAATGCAGGCCCCAGCCTGCCCTTGTGACAGGGGTAAGTCGAAAAATTCTCTTTCCTAGAGCCACCCCTCTACTACCACTTAGCTCAGGAATGTGGTTTGCATGATTTAGAACAAGGGGTGAGAAATGCTGCTTCAGGGCCTACAGACACTCCATACTGTATAGCCAACCCCTCTGCAATGCATAAGATATGTGTATTTCTTATATATTTATATTGCAGCACCTATAACATTTATTATAGGTACTGCATATATTATACCCCTTTCACACCAGCCACAATTCATGTGTTGGGCCCGAGAACAACCCGGGACTAGCACTGGTGTGAAAGGCTCCCGGGCCAAAATCCTGGGAACGAAGTGCCGGGATTTCAACCCTGTCAACTAGCAGGATTGCTCCCAGGACCTTCCCGGGCTACTGACTGGTGTTAAAAAGGTGCAGGAACATGTCCCTCCTTCCCATGTTGCCTATGCTAATGCTGATAGGCTAGCAAGGCAACTTCCTGTTGTGGATTTCCAGAGACGCGCATCAAGGCATCACACAGCATGCAAGAAGACACTGGGCAAGCTTTGTGGCACAACAGACCCCAGCAATGATATTTATCCCCTGCAAGCCTGCAATGTCTGCATTGGCAATCATACAGCATACAGCATGGGTCCTCAAACTGCGGCCCTCCAGATGTTGTGAAACTACAAATCCCAGCATGCCTTGCCACAGTTTTAACACTCCCTTATAGCAAAATTGTGGCAAGGCATGCTGGGATTTGTAGTTTCACAACATCTGGAGGGCCGCAGTTTGAGGACCCATGGCATACAGGAAGACACTGTGCAAACTCTGTGGCACAACAGACCCCAGCAGTGCTATTTTACCCCTGCAATGTCTGCAAAGGCCCACCCTCCCTCTACCCTCTCCCCTCCCTTTCTAATGACATCATCTTTGTCGGTCTAAGAAAGTCCATTTGTAATGAAATTCTCATAGAAATGCAGGGTAATCCCAGGTTCAGTGTGAAAGGTTGCAACCCCGGATGTTCCTTCTTCAAAAGCATGTGCAAAGGGTTCCAACCCAGTAATGTCCCTGCATGTCCCCGGAATTTAAATCCCGAGTTGGTCTAAAAAAAAAAAAAAGAGTTCCAAGTACATACCATTCTGTGGTGTTGGGCAGAACAAGGGAATACCCTGTATTAAATAAGTTTACTGCCAGCACTTATTTAACTTCTCAGCTCTCCAAGTGCCAGATTACTGTCACGTGGACGTTGTATATACTACTGACACGGATGAGTTTGGGGACACTGGAGTCCCTTACTAGTAAGTGCAATACTGCCTCACTAAGGGAGACCTCTTTTTTTGCACCACTTGATGTCCCGTGAATGTCTCGTAGACACACGATCCTGTTGCCCCTGTGCCCTGACACATGTGACAAAGATGAAAATAGCGTCAAAACATTCCATGGAGCATTCTGCTTCTCACATTACCTGGAATCCAGCTATGACATTCAGAGCAAGACTCTTACACAATCCACTGCGCTTTAAAAACCCTTTACAGCTCCCACTGACCATTATAAATAGACCCTCTTAATTACATTTCAAGGAAAATTCTAGTGACCTATTTGTGGCATGTAAACTGTGCAAACAATGTACAAATCTATATTAATCAATAATCAAAATGGATAATTGAACAGAGATACAGATCCAGTATACTTTTTTTTTTTTTTAAATTTCAGGGCAATCACGGTCCCAGATTAAAAGACCCTTCTGAGTAGAGGAGCTGCAGTCTGGTAGAATTAAAATAAACAAAAAAACATGGACAGGTGCCTGAAGGGCTGTGATTTATACTGCTTCTTGCTGTAGCCTGTAGTCCCATACACGGAGCGATAACTCTATGCGTTTTGAACTAGAGGCCATATGTACTAAGCTTGAAAAGTAATAAAATGGAGAGTGATAAACCACCAGCCAATCAGCTTCAACCTGTCATGTCACAGGCTGTGTTTGAAAAATGACAGGTAGTAGCCGATTGGTTGGTGGTTTATCACTGTCCATTTTATCACTTTTCACGCTCAATGAGTTTCAATCTAGTTCAAAAAGTGTGGGCAGCTTTGCGATGGGATGTGCACCATCGGTTGTGTATGGGAACCTTTAGTACTGCAGAGAAGGGGCTACTCTTGCAGGCCTGATTGCATTCCTTTCCTCATCCTTATACAGATGTGCCCTTCCTGGTCTAGCCTGCAGTCACCCACACACTATGCACATGCTGCATATCCTTTTAATCAGCGTAGTCTGCTTGTGCCTCTTATTTAAATAGAGATGCGAATAAGACACGTTTTAGGGAAGAGACGCACAAAAAGATTCTATGCTTTAGAAAACTTGTTCGGGTTTATACATATCTGGCCCCCCTCTATCCTTCTAGAGCAGTGTTTCTCAACCTCGGTTCTCAAAGCACACTATAGTGATATCCATAACTGAGATACTAATTAAGTCACCTGTCAACAAATATTACTTAAAATCTATACTCATAAGGCTGGCGGCGACCACTAGAGGGCGTCCAACAGAGCTATTGAAATGTAGCTCCGTTCAGGCGCATCCGGCAATCGGTAATGGAATTTCAGCTCGCACACCCGCGAAAAAAATCACCTGTTTGATCGATCAAAAGGGAATTTTCATGGCATGCCCATTAGTTTGGTTGTATTTAGCTGATATCTTTGGCTAAAACCGACCTTAATTAACGTGATCAGTGTGAAGAAAAGATCAATTGCATATCGCCTGCCATCTCCTGTCACTTTAGACAGGAGATCAGGCGCGATATTACAATTGAATATGGCTCTTAAACCCTGTACATACTGGGCGACTTTCATGTTTTCTCGTCTGAGCGGCTTTCAGAATAAAGACCGCCCAGTGTGTGTGGGGCATCGATGAGCGGGAAGTGCTGCTGCGCACTCCTGCATCATTGCTGCCCGCTGCCGCTCATCTGTTGGTATAGATGCCATAGATGTCCTCCTCACCCTCTCCAAAGTTGGCCTCCTGTACCCATTAGACGGCTATAGAAAACCAGCATGTATGCCATGGAGTATGCTCTGCAGGGTGCGGGCTCATTACCAGCTGTCTATATACAGTAGATGAACTCCTAAGTGTGGGCTACTGGAAATGTAAAAGTACTCTGTGGTTGGTAAACTGGATGCTCTGCTTTGTGTTCCCAGATTCATTCATCGTTACCAGTGTTTTTATTTCCATTGCGAGCAAGAGACCACAATCCACTACTGATTGTGGGCCAGATGCGCTAAGCTTCAAAATTGATAAAATGGAGAGTGATAAACCGCCAGCCAATCAGCTGCCATGTCACAGACTGCATTTGAAAAATGTCAGACAGGAGCTGATTGGTTGGTTGTTTATCACTCTCCATTTTTCACTTTTGAAGCTTAGTGCATCTTGCTCTTTATGTCATTAAGTTGTATAGTATAAGAACTAGAATCTTAAAAATGCATTTCATGGTAATCCTACTCCCTTTTTTTTATTGTTATATCACATTTAGCTTTGGTAAAATGCAACCATATTTTAGCTTGCTTGTTTTAATGTCATTTATGAAGCTGTGTAGCTATATTGCAATGATTATATAAATGGGCCTATGACATAAAGCAGTATTTATTTTATTATAGATCATTGCTCCTTTTTAACCTAATTGCATAATGGAAAAAAATATGTACATGCATACAGCTGTGGTTGTGAAAATCTGCATTTTGGATCAACTTAGATTTTGGCGATTGTAGATGGATTTTTATGCCAACCGTTTTCCACATGGCCATTTCCACAGTCTACGCTTTTTATAGTTCTATATATGAAATGTATCTCCATTGTAAAACAGCTATGGTTAGTAATTTCTTTTCAGTTTCGGAAAAGCAGTGCTACATGGTTCTTACTTTTTTCATCATCTTGCCTGGGCAGATTTATTATTATTATTATACACCAAAATGTTACTCTTTTATATTGTACTTCACAGAGAATGTTTTTTTAGCGCTTTGAGTGCCAATGTTGCTGTGCGCGATCCTCAAAATATCCGCTAAAAATGCCAGCATCGCTCACAGCGACTGTTCTTTTAGTATAAACAAATACACATATAGCCAAGTCAATGAATTGATTGTTTAGTTACATGCTGCACCCAAAAGTCGCGAGTGGCGCTGGCATTTTTAACGGATATTTTGAGGGTCTCTCACAGCAAATCAAAGGGTTGATAAAATGGGTTACTTGGCAATTTTCACACCTATTTTGCCACTCAAAGGGTTAATATTTCCCAATAGTGTCTTTTAATTTGAGGTGGGATGTACTAAGAACAGAAATTCCTGTATTTACCAAGTCTAGACACGTTGACAAAGTTCATCTTTAGATGGTATTACCCAATAGAAGCTGTGGTCCTAAGGCATACCTCCAATACATCACTTTTTGGTGTTATTTTTTGGTTATTCTCCATACTGTGGTCACATCCCAGGGTTTACATGGCCACACACTTTCCCATACTCCACTTGTCTCTATTTAGACTAATACCCCTTTTACACCAACTCTGGTAACGGGAACGTGCAAAAACCCGGGTTTGCGGCTGATTTAAACGGTCTGACCCGGGTCCTCTGATTTCAACCCGGCAAATGTTCTGAGTTAAACACGGGCTCAACCCGGATTGTGGTGCAGTGTAAACGGGTATCCACCCGGGACCTATTCACTGCAATAAAAAAAGCCGGCTTACGGTGATTTCACCCGTCAAAATTATGCCAGGTGGAGACGTGCACCTGTGACCAGGGTTTAAGGTGTAAAAGGGTATTAGACTCTGGCCCTTATTGTAGTTGATTCGGACGGATGCGTATTTCTGACAGGAACCGAATGATTGACCGAGCAGTCAGGCAGCACCGAGTGCTCCAGACCACTCGGACACTTTTCCGTATGAAAGCAGGGATATGGGTGGGCAGCTGACATCCGACTATGGGGCAGATGTATTAAGCCTGGAGAAGAGATAAAGTGGAGATAAAGTGGAGATAACTTGGAAGAGATAACGCACCAGCCAATCAGCTGTGTTTGAAATATGGCAGTTGGGATCTGATTGGCTGGTGTGTTATCTCCTTCCACTTTATCTCCAGTTTATCTCTTCACCAGGCTTAATACATCTGCCCTTATGTCAGTTGTCTGCCCCCCACACGTGCATCACGGCCGCATTACCATACGTATGCCCAGCGGTTTCATTGGAACGCCCATGAAACGCGGGGCATACGGTAATGAGTCCAAACGCCCCTCTCCACCCCCTGCTCGGATGGTTCCGTACGATCGATTTCTGCATGGACCTCACTCCGTGTTCCAGATACGCCTCTGCAAATACCAAACATCGGCCATCCGACCGCACACGGAGCCATCCGACTCAATCAGAATAAGGGCCTCTGTTGGGAATTATACTAGTGACAGGCCAACATCGCTCCAGTGTATACAGATGATATGGGCTGAAGGGAATGTCAGAAGGACTCCCCATTGCTCCAGGGTGTACCTGGCTTTATTACAATTTAAATGGATTTTCCAAGTAGACAGCAGTGCACATAAAGCCGATGAGTCATATTTAAAACACACCAAAAAGACAAAGCAATAGTACAGCACCTAATATCTAAGTGTAATTTTAGTGTGTATTACCTTATTGTGTGTGTGTGTGTGTGTGTGTGAGTCAGTTCTTGATGTTGATGTATTGGAAGCATAAAAATGGGCGCGAAGAAGGAGCTGAGCAACTTTGACAAGGCAAGTGCTAAATTGTGATGGCTGAGTATGTGTGAGTTGTTTATGTGGGGAAGAGATGGCACAAGGATGCACAATGGAAAAAAGGCAAGCCAACAGAGGCAGTGTGATGTTCTGGGCAATGTTCCTTTGACACGCACCACCTTCCTGGACATTGTTGCAGACCAAATATACTACTTCATGGCAACAGTATTCCCTGTTTGCAGCGACCTGTTTCAGCAAGATAATGTGCTCTGCCACACTGCAAAAACTGGTTCAGGAATAGGAACATGACTAAGAATTCATGGTGTTGACAAATCCCCCCGTGAACCTTTTGAGAATCTTTGGGATGTTACTATGCTCCATCAACTTGCAGGACTTAAAGGATCTGATGCTAATAAGTTATGCTAATTATGCATGCATACAAAAATTTGCATGTGGCTTTTGGTATATTTTAGACATGGGACAACTTACCCCGCAGACAGGGTACAAGGGTCCGAAGCATAACTTGAGTACACTTGCTAAGTCTTCCTCTGCATCAAGCCCCAATTGAGATTAGGAGCAGCCTCTAGAAGTTGGTGGCCCGCCTATTGCATATCACTGATTCAGACACTTCTGTTGACTGTTGGAATATTAGCTACAGCCGTGGCATTTATTCACATTTGTCATTTCTATGCGTGCTACTGTAGGAAAAAAAATTCCCAGTGGATTTGTAACGTGGTGATCTAAGGACGTGTGTGTGTGTGTGGGTGGGTGTAATATATACAGAATATGAAACTTTAGCAATACTGTCAAGAGAATATTCCTTTGTACATTACACTGTGTTACATTATATAATGTATGACTAGGGTAATGTGGTTTTTCCATTTATAAGGCTGCACCTCCCCAGTGCTGTTAGTATGTATGCTCATTTGTTTGTGTGATATGGAATTGCTGTGTTTCTAGTTAAATGCACCTTGGAAGTACACCACATACATCCTTAAGACTCGCAGATTTTTCTACTAAATGTGGGTACACAAATAAACTATATGCACAATAACAAGTCGTCTAATATAACAGCATATCGTCTAATATGAACCACTATATCGTTAATTTGGCAACACGGACGGTGCAATGGTTAGCATTACTGCCTCATAGCACTGAGGTCATGGGTTCAATTCCCAACCTGGCTCGGTGTGGAGTTTGTATATTCTCCCATCCCTGCGCAGGTTTCCAGAGGGTGCTCCATGTTTTCTCCCACAATCCAACAAATGTAACCCTAGATCGTCTGTGTGTACATGTGGTAGAGAATCTAGATTGTAAACTCCACTGCGGCAGGAGCTGATCTAAATGTTGAAATATTCTCGGTAAAGCATACTTGCCTACTTTTGAAAACCAATTACAGAGTGATTATAGTTGGTAACAGAATTGTGCGCAGGGCCCCATTGAGGGGGCGTGTCATGCTCCACCCATAGGGCGTGTCTAGTTCCATATATGGAGAGATTGTGAAAACAGATTGTGAACGTGGCACCAAGAAGTGTGGGTGTGTACTGCTACATCTGAGAGGAATCTTTTACACAACATATCCAAATGTAGATGAGCCCCAAAGCAGTTAGTAAGAGCTACTATACTTGCTACAGTGCTTGGAAATGGTGCTGATGATTCATAGTTACATAGGGGGTTATTCTAGTTCATTCTTTCTGACAAAATCCTTCTTAGATGGACAAAACCATGTGCACTGTGGGTGGGGCAGATGTAACTTGTGCAGAGAGAATTAGATTTGGGTGGGGTTTTTCTTCAAAGTGAGATCTATATTGCAGTGTAAAATCATGCAGTCAGTATTTTCCCTGCACAGAAACAAAAAAACTCACCCAAATCTAATTCTCTCTGCACATGTTACATCTGCCCCCCTGCAGTGCACATGGTTTTGTCCATCTAAGAAGGATTTTGTCAGAAAGAATGAACTAGAATAAACCCCATAGTTACATAGTAGGTAAGGCTGAAAAAATACTTGCGTCCATCTAGTTCAACCTGGTATAGATATCCATTGCTGATTTGGTAGGTTCTGATATTTTACAGACAGATTATATTTCTTATTTGTTTTTTCTCCAGTAAATGTTTGTCCAACTTTGCTTTGAACGCATTTAATGAGCCAGCCGTTACCACCTCTCTGGGAAGAGAGTTCCAGAGTTTGACTGTTCTGACCGTAAAGAAATTCTTTCTACTAGCTGAATGAAATTTTTTTTCTTCTAATCTATACTCATGCCCTCGTGTCCTAGATTCCTTTCTAGTAGAAAAGAGGGTGTGTGACAGTTCCTTTTATTGGCCCTTGATATACTTGTACATGTTGAACATGTCCCCCCGTCTCTTTTCCAATGTAAATAGTCCCAAATTGCTTAATCTCTCCCCGTAGCTTAAATTCTCCATTCCCCTAATAAGCTTTGTTGCTCGCCTTTGGACTTTTTCTAATTCTATGATGTCCTTTTTATAGTGTGGGGCCCAGAACTGCACTCCGTACTCGAAGTGAGGTCTCACCAATGCTTTATACAGTGGCATAATTACCCTTGAGTTCCTAGTTTCCATTCCCCTCTTAATACATGCCAGAATTTTGTTAGCCTTTTTTGTAGCTACATTACAATGGGCACTACATCCCAGTTTGCTGTCTATTTGGACTCCTAGATGCTTTTCAAGTATGGAATTACCCAGTTCCTCTCCGCTAAGGTTGTAACTTGCACACTGGTTGTGTCTCCCAAGGTGCATTTATCTACATTGAACCTCATCTTCCATTTTTTTGCCCACTCATCTATCAATTCAATGTAAATGTATCTATCTCTCATTCCTTTCTTCCAAAAAAATGTAACGGTGTACTGTGGGCTAGGTGAAATGAATGAGATTGCTAGACTAATGAGGGAGAGTGGGAGATTTATGGTATTTCAGGGAGTCTCCTGCAGAATACAGGCATACCTCCCAACTGTCACGATTTTAGAGGGACAGTCCCGATTTTTGGGTCCTGTCCCGCTGTCCCACCCGCGGCAGGCATTGTCCCGCTGCGGGGGGTGGCAGTTGGGAGACCCCCCAATCTAGTAGAATAGACGCTGTGCGCATGCACACAGCTTCTATTCTCGTATGAAAATGAGGTTGCGGCTAATTAGCATAAGCCGCACCCTCATTTACATACGCCCCGCCCCCTTTTCGGGCACCCGCGCGAGTGTCCCTATTTGTTCAGGGCAAAAGTTGGGAGGTATGTACAGGAGGGAAGGCAGCTATGCCTTAAGGCCACCATACATTAGGCCGACTTGTCCTCAGGACAAGTCGGACCCAATTCTCCTGTGAGCCGCCCGGGAGCTCCCCGGGAGGCTCACATACAATTTGGCACTTGATGAGCCAAATTTGACATGTGATTAATCGTTTGCGATTTATCACATGTCGGGGAGCAGGGGGCGGGCGGTGAGGTGCAGCGGTGGTGGGGGCGGCGGTGATCCTCATCAGGGGGAGCAGTGGGGCGGGCAGCGGGTCCCTGAGCGCTTGGCTGGCGGCGCCGACGAGTTCTGACCTGGCCGGGGCCGTGTGATGATCACAGTCTCTCATTCAGCAGCACTGCGGGAGCAGCTGGACGCCCCGCAGTGGCGGGTATTAGATTTTTAAAAAACCTGTAAAATGACTGGCCGTTCTCTGATTGGCTGAGAGCTCTCATCGGATCGGATCAGATATCACACACCCGCGATTTTGGGCCGATTTCACCCGGTTATCGGCCCAAAGTGCTAAAATCGGATGAAATCGTCCCAAAATCGCATAGTGTATGGGGGCCTTTAAAGTCATACATACCGACTTTTTAAAATTCCTCTGCAGGAGAAGCCCGGGGAAGGGGGTAGCAGGGGCTGTTGCTACAATGCGGGAGACTCGCCCACCTTCCCGCGGGGCCGGGAGGGGGACCCGATTTGCTCCATTCCGGGAGGGTAGGCAAGTATGGGTAAAGTGCTGCGGAATATGTGTGTGCTATATTTTTACATATATATCAAATATACCTGTGGGTCGTTAGCTAATGTCATGGTAACTATTTTTGTGAAGATAGTTGAGGTATGTAAACATGACATAAAAACTGTTGAGTGTTTGCCAATTAGTGCTAGAAAATGGGCTAGAAAGGTGATTCTTAATCTGAGAAATATTTTCCTACTATTAGAGTGTGGGGGATGAGGCGGGGGAGTTTATCAGCTGCAGATGTTGCAGACGTGTGTATGGTAGATCCTCTCTCTCTCCCTTCTCAGCCTTTCTGTAATCGGAGAGGTATATGTGGCTTTATACATGGATAAACCAGCTCTGCTAGATCACACAGCCTTTCCTGCATGTCTCTGCATGGCCTCCTTGCATTCCTGCACCTCAAAGCCTCTCTGTTCTCAGAACACAACAATCTTGCTTTGTTTCTAAACCAAGTCTTTCCCCTTTTTTTACTAACCCCATGTACTTTAAAAAAAATAAAAAAAAATCACAGTGAAGTTTCTACCAAACACTGTTTTTCCCTTGCCCCTTCTCAGTCTTTTGGGCTGACCGCTTTCCACTGAAGTCTGCATCAATATGTTTTTTGTTTTTTTATATATATATATAATTCATGTTTGAGAAAATGCAGCACCATGTTTGCGTATGCGTTGTGTGAGTGGGATGGGAAGATTATAATAGTGGTAACCATGTACTTTGCACAGTTACAACTTTCAGTTTAATTTTTTTGAACAAAAAGTTTTAGACCGTAACTGGAACAGTTTTATATGGAACATTGATATGACTATGTTAATGTTATACATAATTAGAATGCTAAGCTTCAATGGGGAAAAAATCTGAGGTGAATGACAAATATTCTCTGTAAGGAAATATGTTTGATCATTGGTGAGGAATTAGTGTGTCGGAAATACAAATGCTGTCACTGATTCATTGTTGTGTAGATTTGCTATTACTTCCACAAAAGTTAATTTTATACAAGAACTTATTCCAGTTAGAAGCTGTTTATACTAAGTCTCTGTATTTGCATGTATGTGGTTTCTGTTATTGACGGCCAGTAACATTATGTATATTATATATATAGTCACAAGATGACTTGTGCCTTCTAATACCTTTTATTATATATACAGTATCGGGTTGACCACTCCCTTTAGAAACTGTGAAAAATGACTGTCTTGTTCAGTAGTAACTCATGGATTAGCAAATAGTACTAGAATGTTTATATTAAGGCTTCTTTAAATGTGAAATGTAATGCAAAGAAATACATCACATGATGGACTGAAAGTTGGCCGATACATTCACACATTTCACAAGATAAAAATCTGGGTAAATGTTTTAAACCCAACTGTTCCATCCAGTGGTTCTACTATGAGTCCCACAGACATTTCTGATATAATCAGCCCATTGGAATAACCCAGGGTTGCCGACTTTAACATTCTCCTCTCCGGGAGAAGCCCGGAGAGGAGAGTTTCAGCAGCCGCTCAGGGGGCGGGGCTTACGAGTGACATCACTAAGCCCGCCCCCATACTGGTAAAAGCAGCGAATTCAGGGATCTCCATGGAGGGGGCGGGGCTAAAATGACGTGATTGTGCCGTTTTAGCTCTGCCCCCTCCTCTGAGACCCGAGGATTGCGGCATTTTAATGCCGCGATCCGGGGGTCAGCGGGGGTCCCACCTGAATCCGGGAGGGTTGCCCACCCTTCCGGGGGCCGGGAGGGGGTACCCCCCCCCCCAAAAAAAAAACCCTTTCTGGAATGTATGGCTTTCGGAATAATTTGGTTAACGGATATTTGGATAAGGGATACTCAACCTGTACTGTGCAAAAGGCAGTCAACTAAGCAGTCTAGCATCAGTATAGCCCGTCTCTTCCAAACTGAATAGGTCTATCAGCAGTATAGTCTGTCTCTTCTAAACTGGAGAGGTCTATCAGCAGTATAGCCAGTCTCTTCTAAACTGGAGAGGTCTAGCAGCAGTATAGTCTGTCTCTTCCAAACAGGAGAGGTCTAGCAGCAGTATAGTCTGTCTCTTCCAAACTGGAGAGGTCTAGCAGCAGTATAGTCTGTCTCTTCCAAACAGGAGAGGTCTAGCAGCAGTATAGTCTGTCTCTTCCAAACTGGAGAGGTCTAGCAGCAGACAGCATAGAACTTAAATCGTGTGAAATGATTGTTTACAAACCTAAGAGGTTCTTCTGTAGTATGGCAGCTATACGGAATTTTAACATTGCTAGAACTTTGTACATCTACAATTTGTATGGCATTTCACCTCACCTTTGCTTATATCTCTACACAGTAATATGACTTAGTTACGTATTACTTATATATATGTTGTTTTTTGTTAAATCAATGGTTGGATATGGTGACGTGCATGTATGTATCCGTCATTTTAATCCATTGCTGCAGGAGCTAGAGAAGGTCGCTCTTATATACAGCAGCAGTGTCTAGTTAATTTGGGGCGTATGATCTATTGACTTGGCCAGAGTCATGGGAGAAGGAGTCTTTATCTTCAATTCTTTGTATAATATTTACACAGGGAGGTTTGTTTAATGTCACATGATTTGTATGGCTATCCACACTTTATAAAGGCCCACACCCTGCACAATCTGTCTGTGTATATACAGACATTGTAGGCTTCTTTATGTACCCGTGTGTATTGCTTGTACACAAAGTATAAATGGTGTGCTATGCAGAATGGTGCGGTACATGCGACTTTTAACATTTTTGCATGCCTTTTGCTAATATCTGAAAACTTTTTCCTTGTATCTTACAGCCTGAAGTCCTAATGCAAACATATGTGCAGTCAGAGCCAGCAAAGTCTTGTACAAGGTAACTGACTCAACAAATCAAGGTAATTATGTTTAATGTTTGTGCATTTGTGTATGTGTTGTGGGAGAAGCAACAAGGGTATCCGGACTATTTGTCTACAGCAAAAAGATAGACAGCCATTAGATAGACACCATTAGTTAGACAAACACAAAGGTCGACATGCAAATAGGTCGACATGCAAATAGGTTGTCATGCAAATAGGTCGACACTGCCATTAGGTCGACAGTGTCTAGGTCGACAGTCAAAAGGTAGACAAGGTTTTTTCACTGTTTTTTGAGCCGACCGGCGGTATTTCATGCCCTACCATCCACTACAGCGTGGAGTTAGATTATAATAGTGTGCCCGAAGCATTGCCAGCGAAGCGAGCGATGCGAGGGGCCGCGTTTCACTTCAAACTGTGCCCATGTCGACTGTGTCAACATTTGGGTAAAAAAAACAGTGAAAAAAACCATGTCGAACATTTTGACTGTCGACCTATACACTGTCGACCTAATGGCAGTGCCGACCTTTTTTCATGTCGGGGAGAGAATAATAAGGGCAGCCATGCGCTTTGCACAGTGTCTGTCTTCTCTGCCAGAGCTTCCAATCTATCTTCGGACAAGAAGTACAGTTGTGTTTAATGGGGGCGCACACACGGTTCGAATTGGACACGTTTTCAATTTGATTTTGCTTCTAGAAGCAAAATCGAATTGAAATCGAACAGTGTTAACTGCCTTTGATCTAGATTTGATCCCAATGCGCAGCTCTGCGTCCCTGGGATAAAAAGCAGATATAGATTTGCCTGGCAAGTCTAGACATACCTCCCCCCGCACGCCACCCTCCCTCCTTCCTGTTCGATTCCAGCAAACAGCTGGGTCCCGGCGACCATAGATATCGAATCGGTATCGATGGCCGCCAGGATCGAAATGTGTGTAATCCCCTTCAGAATGTAGGGATAGATTTATATGGAAGATTAATATAATAATTATTAACATAATTAGACTGTGAGCTAAAATATGTGCACCAATGGGTATTCGCACATGAACAACGCAACAGTTGAATTGCTCTGTTGGGCACACAAATGAAATAGAAAAACAATTGAATTGCTCCCCTTTTATGTACACAAACATAAGAGCATTAAAGCTCCTGTAAGTATTAAGGGACAGCTACAGTTAAAACACAAGTTTACCTCATATGATTAATGACGGCAATATCCCACACTTTGTTAGAGTCTTGAAGAACGACCGCAGTTTTCATATCGTCCTTCTCGCCGTTCTCACCATCTCCTGGCATTTTCATATTGTTTTGAGTGCAATGTAGCTCTTTAGTATTAACCCTTTGAGTGCCAAGTGAATTGGTCAAAATAGGTGTGAAATTGTCAAGCAATCATTTTTATTCATCGTAATGGCCTGTAATTTTTCATTCATATAGGAAATCTATAATCTTTTTTACACAACATTTTTTTATTTGAATTTATATAACAAATGTAAGCTGATGCAATACCCCACCAACTCACCCAGCAGCTGTCGGACAGCAGGATTGCATATGACACATCATATGCAGTCCTGTTGCATACGATGTATCATATGTGATCCCATTCATGGCTATAGGCCCCCATACACTATGCGATTTTGGGATGATTTCATTCGATTTCGGCACTTTGGGCCGATAACTGGGTGAAATCGGCCCAAAATTGCAGGTGTTTGACATCTGATCCGATCCTATGCGTGGTCCCGTGCGCATCGGACCGGATCAGGAAGGTCGGACGGTCCGCACATAAGATCACGTCCAACTTCCCTGTATGCATATGCCTGCCCACCTGACAGGCATATGCATGCAGACTGACCGGCTGAGCAGTGGGGCGGGCAGCGGGTCCCTGAGCGCTTAGCTGGCGGCGCCGGCGAGTGCTGACCTGACCGGGCGGTGTGATCACAGATATCAGCAGCGCTGTGGGATGGGCAGTGTAGTGCAGTGGCCGGTATTAGATTTTTAAAATACCTGTCAAATGACTGGCTGCTTTCAGCCAATCAGAGAACGGCCAGTCATTTGACAGGTATTTTAAAAATCTAAAATCCACCACTGCACTGCCCGTCCCGCAGCGCTGTGCTGATATCTGTGATCACACCGCCTGGCCAGATCAGCACTCACCGGCGCCGCCAGCTAAGCGCTCAGGGACCCGCTACCCGCCCCACTGCTCCCCCTGATGAGGATTACCGCCGGCCCCCTGCCCCTCACCGCCTATCCCCTGCTCCCCGCCATGTGATAAATCGCAAGCGATTTATCACATGTAAAATTTGGCTCATCAAGTGCCAAATTGTATGTGAGCCTCCCAGGGAGCTGCCGGGCGGCTCACATGAGAATTGGGTCCGACTTGTCCTAAGGACAAGTCGGCCTTATGTATGGGGGTCTTAAGGGCTGTGATAAATATTCATGGCAGCCCGTAAGATCTGCGACTCCGATCCAAGAACGCACTTCGGATCGGAGTCGGAGGAAAATGCATGCGATGTGGCCACTTTTCATCCGATACCTTCTTCCAGGAGCTCAGAATCGGTTGGAAAGAGGCCAAATCGCACTAGTGGATGAAGATCTCAACTGATTTTCATAGAAAGCAATGTGTTTAAGAAATTTCCTACAACTAACCCTCCCATAAGTAGATAATAACAGAAGATCATAGAGGGTTGTTGACAATCTGACTATGATCAGGGTATGTTATGTGAGTTTGTGCATATATGATACTTCCATTCAGTGATGACAACCATGGAATATTATAAATCCTATTTTATATTATGTCGATGAAGTGACCATGTGGTGATGGTTTTTATTTTGTCAGATGGAGGAGGAAGATACTCGGGAACTTTTGCTCCCCAATTGGAAAGGAAGTGGATCAATGGGTCTAACCCTGGACAAGAATGATGAAGGTGTATATGTGAAACAGCTGGTACAGAACTCACCAGCTGCCAAAACAGGAGTTGTAAAGGAAGGTGAGTGCTGTATAGCAAGAAATAAATAGCTGCTCCCAGCCTCCTGAGGTGGGCTGGTGATAGTCTGTATTATGGAAAAGAGGGGAATTAGGAAAGATTTCCTAATATGATCCCATGTAAATATGAAAAAATATAAATATATGT
The DNA here is from genome assembly GCF_055691185.1 of Crinia signifera. Taxonomy (NCBI): domain Eukaryota; kingdom Metazoa; phylum Chordata; class Amphibia; order Anura; family Myobatrachidae; genus Crinia; species Crinia signifera. The sequence continues at coordinate 68,975,735 of NC_139227.1, forward strand.
TTTGGTTTGTTTAGGTGATCAGATTGTTGGAGCAACCGTCTACTTTGACAACATGTCCTCAGAAGACATACAACATCTACTGGCGAATGTAGGACACCATACCGTAGGTCTCAAGTTACAGAGGAAAGGAGATCGATCCCCTCTTCCTGGCATGACCCATTCACATGACGTCTTTAGCCTGAAAAGTCCTGACGTTGTTCTGGTGAGTGAGTCCCATTATTTATGTTTTTGAATGACCTTAATGATATCTATATGTGAGTGGATATTTTGCAGTATGATATAAAGTTACATTTCTTAAGGCTACCTTGAACCATGTTTATCAAAGCAAAGTTGTGCCACCTTTCCAACAATGTATTGTTTGTTATATTGTTAAAAGTTCTGTTGGGAAGACTATATCGGACCTGTTCCAAAAAAAGCAGCAAATACAATAGCCAATATTTTGCCCTCAGTCAAGGCATGGCACAATACTAACAGTGTGTACAGATGGGTCAATCATGCAGCCGCCGATATCGATTCAGGTTTCCGGCATTGGCTGTCAGGGAGGAAGGGAGGGGGGGGGGAGAGTATTGACATGTCTTCAGTACACATTCTCCTGCTATACCACCTGTATTATGTTCTCACTTGGCAACATTACTGATACTCCATTACTGAGACTGAACCTCACCCCAAAGATTGCTTTATTATATCCCGACTGACCCTACAGAGCCATAATATGTTTAGGGGATGCAGTTATTACACATTAATATACACTGCACACACAGCAATACAGTGACCTGTGTATAGTGATCGGTGTGTAACCGGTATGTGATAGTGGCACGCACTGTGTATAGAGATAATCATATAAGGGTATGTAAATATAGTGATATAAATAGATGAGAAAGGGACCCTAACCAGTATCTTGCTTAAGGCACCACAGCGTCTTATTCCAGCCCATGATATGAATGATCACAATTTTAAGGAATGCAATATGTGATGCCATTCATACAGAACATAAATACTGCAGATAATGCATTCATAGCTATTTAATATAGTTTTCTTTTTTTGAAGAGCTGAGGATGAGTTGCAGCAATGAAATCTGTAATATGGACCTTATTCTGATTTATTGGGTCCTCCGTTTGTTCGCACGGAGGACCGATGGTGCATTCACCCTACACAGCGGGCGGGGGGCGCCGGGCAGCCCCATTAGCATATGGGATCGCCCAGCGTTTTTTCATGGACGTTCTCAGGCTAATGAGGCCGGGGCTGAGAGGCGGGCAGCTGCCCGCCCTGTCCTCGCACAGGGAGCCCACAGTTTAGAGTCACCATATAGGTGTCTCTGAACTGCGAGCGCTGGAGAAATCAATTGATGGTCGCCGACCATCGAATGATGTCTCTCCGTCTGCGAATGGATGATTATATAAATCATCCATTGGAAGGTGTACGGGGGCCGCGCGTGTGAGGGGGGGCGGGGGCGGCGTCTGATGAAGGGTCCTATATGTGGTGGACAGGTTTCATTGAGGAATGGTTGCAAAGAGCAGAGCACGCTTTTTTCTTAGCATTTTTGTACATAAATGAAGACATTTATTTTGCCAATAGAGGCTTCCAGGTGCTTAATATTAACATTGTTTGATTTAAAAAATCTATTTGTCCATCACCAAAGCTGGAGGAAGTTTTGTTTTTATTATATGTTATTAAAATAAATTTGGTAAGTACAGGTCGAGTATCCCGTATCCGAATATCCGTTATCCGAATTATTCCGAAATACGGACATTCCAGAAAGTGAAAAAAAAATTTTTTTTTGCTAAAAACTCACTGGGGACATTTGTAACAGCATCACTGGGGACATGATATGTAACTGGCACTATATATGTGCAAGACAATGATTGCTTGGCATTCAAATTCAGTGCTGAGATAGTACACACATTTTGTTTCACGTTTTGAAACCTTGTTTTTTGAACAATTAAAATATGTTTGTGTGTATATTATGTGTTTATACAGCATAAATGCAAGAAACTTCAAAATACATCATTGAAATATTAAAATATTCCGAAATACGGAATAATCCGTTATCCAAAATTCTCCTGGTCCCGAGCATTTTGGATACGGGATACTCAACCTGTATTATCAGACTGACAGAAATCAATTTTGCAATCTTCTTCCAGATTCTGCAAAAAACTGTTTTTATTGAAGTTTATATGATTGACCATATCTTCATATGTTTTCCTTGCAGAGTGGTGATGATGAGGAATACAGAAGAATTTACACAAAAAAGATTAAGCCACGTCTGAAGTCAGATGAGTGTTTAGAACCAGAGACTCAAACAAGGACCATCACAGTTACCAGGAAGGTGACTGCCTACACTGTGGATGTGACAGGAGCAAAAGATTCAAAGGAAATTGATATAAGTAGCCCGGAATACAAAATAAAAATTCCCCGTCATGAAATAACTGAAATTTCAAAAACCAGCGTGGAGACAGATGAGGGCAAAACAGTTATCCGAATTCCTGGTATTGATGTGTCTGGGAAAAGCTTTCAAGCAGGTGGCGAATACAGTGTTTCTCAGCCAGGAGATTCTGTAAATATTCACAGTACCACTGTAAGATATCTAGAACAGAGTGGAGGGCAATTTGAGTTTCCAGAAGGTTATAGTCATTCTCATGCCCAGCTTGACAGCAGATCCACCTTCGACATCAATGTGCCTGGTGTAAGTGTTTCTGGACCAAAGTTCCAGAGTAATGAAAAGATCCATGTTCAGGATACTAGTGGTGGGTCAGTGAAGATAGGACTCCCAGAAGCAAACATTAAGATGCAGAGATTTCATATGCCAAAATTTGGATCTGTGGAACCACAGATTGACAACACAAGTAGTCAAGTAACTGTAATTCAAGATGGGCTTGCAACTGGCAAGGCTCAAGTAGAAATGAGCACACCAGCAATTGAGGGAGGAGCAATGACTTCAAAAGTAAACCTGACTGCACCTATTGTGGGTGTGAAAGAACCAGATACAGAGTTGGAGAGCTCTGTTGGAAAAATACAAATACCCTCATTTAAAATGCCAAGGTTTGGTTTTTCAGAAACCAATAAAGAAATTACCGACACTGGCATGAAATTTCCAGAAGTAACTGTTGACACCTCCATAAATGTGGGTAAGGCCAATGTCACAAATCCAGATGTTCAGCTGGAGGGTAAACCTGAGGGTCCCGGTATTGTTGTTGATGTACCAAACTATAACATGCCAAATGTTAGCATTAATCTGCCAGGTTCTAAATCTAAGGGAGTGACACATATGACAGGTCTCACAATAGATGGCAATGTAAAAGGTCCTAAAATTGGTGTGAAGAATCCACAGTTTGACCTTGCATCAAAAGATATAGATGTTAAAGGTCTGCAGATGGATCTAAAAGGAACAAAAGTTGATGCAACCAGTCCTAATGTTGACTTAAGTATAGATGCTGATTTAAAACATCCTAAATATAATATTAATGCTCCAAATGCAGAGGTAGCTATGCAAAATGTGTGTGTAGAAGGGGTAGAAGGAAATTTGAATGTACCAAAATTTAAATTACCTACATTTGGAAAATCAGGATCAAAACTAGAAAGTGGTATCAATATCTCAGGCCCACAAATTGATTTTGCAGCCTCAGAAAGAGTACTGAAGGCGTCAGTGCCTAATGTTGACCTGAATCTGAAAAGTGGCAAGTGGGATGGAGGGGCTGATATCTCAGTGTCAAAACTAAATCCAGAGTTAGATGTAAAAGCAACAGATGTTGAACTTGAGGCTCCCAAATTAGATCTTCACAGCTCTGAAGACAAACTAAAGATTCCAAAATTTACAATGCCAAAGTTTGGGAGTTCTATAAAAGAAGATGATGTAATTGCTAAAGGTGCTTTACAGGTAACAGGTCCTGATGTTGGCATTGAGCCTCCAGCATTTGATATTAAAAGTCAAGAGGTGAATTTGAAGACAATTAATGTCTCTTTACCAAAGGTGCCTGATGTAGATTTCGGCCTGAAAGGTCCTAATTTGGGAGGAAACATTAAAGGTTCAAAAGTTGATTTCAAAGGGCCAGAAGTTCACCTTGAGGCTCCAGGTGTACATCCTGATAGCAAAGTAAAGGGTTCCCAATTCAGTGTGAATCTTCCAAAAATGCCAGATATTGGTGCCAATGTGAAAATTCCTACGTTAGAAAGACACTTAAGAGGTGCAAATCTTGATATTAAGGGACCAGAGTTGGATGATAAATCATCAGAGCTTGAACTGGAAGCACCTGATTTCAATCTGAAAGGTTCAGAAGGAAAACTTAAAATGCCTAAATTTAAAATGCCCAAGTTTGGCATTTCTAAATCAAAAGTTGATACAAGTCTCCCCAATGTAAATATTGATACATCAGGAACAGATATAAATATTGAAGGCACAGGGGGGAAGTTGAAGGGACCTACATTACCAGATATATCTGTGCCTGAAGTTGACCTGAGTCTGAAAGGTCCTAAAATTGAAGGCTCAAAAGTTGATATCAAGGGTATAGAATTTGATGCCCCAAAACTAAGTATAGATGGTAAAGTAAAGGGTTCTGCTCATCTTCCAAACATATCAGTACCTGAATTTGGGGGCCTCAGTGGGAAAGGAGATGTTAACATATCTGTCCCTAAGATTGAAGGAGATTTTAAAGGGCCAAAAGTTGATACACAGGTTCCTGAAGTTGATGTAAATATTCCAGATGTTGATCTTGAAGGACCAGAAGCAAAATTTAAAATGCCCAAATTTAAAATGCCTAAGTTTAGTTTGTCTGGTTCAAAAAGTGGGGGTCAAAATATAGATGTTAAACTTCCAAAGGGTGAGATTAAGGTACCAAAAGGTGAAATTGAGATCAATTATCCAAAAGTAGATACAAAAATTGACATTAAAGTTCCTGAAAGTAAAGTAAAGGATCCTAAATGGAATGGAGGAGTTGTCGTTTCAGGTCCTAAAATTGAAGGAGAATTACCAATTGTAGATATTGATGGTCCCGAATTTGGTATAGAAGGTCCTGAAGGTAAAATTAAGGGATCAACGTTTAAGATGCCATCAATGAATCTTGATATGCCAAAAGTTTCAATGCCCAATGTTGACATAAATTTGAAAGGACCCAATTTTAAAAAAGGAGATACCTCTAGCCTTAAATTAGAAGGATATTTGAAAGATCCAAAAGTTGACATGAAGGGACCCAAGGTGGACATTACAGTCCCAAAAGTAGATCTAAGTGCCCCAGATGTAGACGTGGAGGAAAAAGTAAAGGGCTCACAATTCAATATCCCATCAACGAGTCTTCCAAAAATGCCTGATGTTAATTTTAATATAAAAACACCTAAACTGGAAGGTGATGTGAAAGTTCCAAAAGTTGACCTAAAGGGACCTGAGGTAGACCTTGAATGCCCAGTTGCAGACATTGATGGGAAAATAAAAGACCCAAAAGTGAATATTCCATCAATACATCTTCCAAATTTGTCTATGCCTGACATTCATTTGAAAGGTCCAAACTGGAAAGGAGGAGCAGATGTTGACATAAAGGGACCTAAATTAGAAGGAGAGTTGAAAGGTCCTAATGTTGACCTAAAGGGTCCAGAGGTTGATCTAGAAATGGCAGGTGTTGATGTAGAAGGTCCAGAAGGAAAGCTGAAAATGCCTAAATTCAAAATGCCAAAGTTTGGCCTCTCTGGATCTAATGTGGAAACTTCTGTTGAGCTTCCAAAAGCTGACATTGAAGTGTCTGGACCAGATTTTGACATAGATGGCCCTGAAGCTAAAGTAAAGGGCTCAAAATTCAAGATGCCATCAATGCATTTTAATCTACCTAAGATGTCTAAGCCTGATTTTGATCTAAGCATGAAAGGTTCTGGTGATGGTAACCTGGATATTAAGGGTCCCAAGTTGGACCTCGAAGGCCCTGAAGTAGACATTGATGCTAAAGGAAAAGGCTCAAAATTCAAGATGCCATCAATGAGTTATCCAAAAATGCCCGATGTTGATTTTAATATCAAAACTCCTAAACTGGAAGGCGATGTGAAAGTTCCAAAAGTTGACCTAAAGGGACCTGACGTAGACCTTGAATGCCCAGATGCAGACATTGATGGGAAAATAAAAGGCCCAAAAATAAATATTGGATCAATGCATCTTCCAAATTTGTCTATGCCTGACATTCATTTGAAAGGTCCAAACTGGAAAGGAGGAGCAGATGTTGACATTAAGGGACCTAAATTAGAAGGAGGTTTGAAAGGTCCTAATGTTGACCTAAAGGGTCCAGAGGTTGATCTAGAAATGGCAGGCGTTGATATAGAAGGTCCAGAAGGAAAGCTGAAAATGCCTAAATTCAAAATGCCAAAGTTTGGCCTCTCTGGATCTAATGTGGAAACTTCTGTTGAGCTTCCAAAAGCTGACATTGAAGTGTCTGGACCAGATTTTGACATAGATGGCCCTGAAGCTAAAGTAAAGGGCTCAAAATTCAAGATGCCATCAATGCATTTTAATCTACCTAAGATGTCTAAGCCTGATTTTGATCTAAGCATGAAAGGTTCTGGTGATGGTAACCTGGATATTAAGGGTCCCAAGTTGGACCTCGAAGGCCCTGAAGTAGACATTGATGCTAAAGGAAAAGGCTCAAAATTCAAGATGCCATCAATGAGTTATCCAAAAATGCCCGATGTTGATTTTAATATCAAAACTCCTAAACTGGAAGGCGATGTGAAAGTTCCAAAAGTTGACCTAAAGGGACCTGACGTAGACCTTGAATGCCCAGATGCAGACATTGATGGGAAAATAAAAGGCCCAAAAATAAATATTGGATCAATGCATCTTCCAAATTTGTCTATGCCTGACATTCATTTGAAAGGTCCAAACTGGAAAGGAGGAGCAGATGTTGACATTAAGGGACCTAAATTAGAAGGAGGTTTGAAAGGTCCTAATGTTGACCTAAAGGGTCCAGAGGTTGATCTAGAAATGGCAGGCGTTGATATAGAAGGTCCAGAAGGAAAGCTGAAAATGCCTAAATTCAAAATGCCAAAGTTTGGCCTCTCTGGATCTAATGTGGAAACTTCTGTTGAGCTTCCAAAAGCTGACATTGAAGTGTCTGGACCAGATTTTGACATAGATGGCCCTGAAGCTAAAGTAAAGGGCTCAAAATTCAAGATGCCATCAATGCATTTTAATCTACCTAAGATGTCTAAGCCTGATTTTGATCTAAGCATGAAAGGTTCTGGTGATGGTAACCTGGATATTAAGGGTCCCAAGTTGGACCTCGAAGGCCCTGAAGTAGACATTGATGCTAAAGGAAAAGGCTCAAAATTCAAGATGCCATCAATGAGTTATCCAAAAATGCCCGATGTTGATTTTAATATCAAAACTCCTAAACTGGAAGGCGATGTGAAAGTTCCAAAAGTTGACCTAAAGGGACCTGACGTAGACCTTGAATGCCCAGATGCAGACATTGATGGGAAAATAAAAGGCCCAAAAATAAATATTGGATCAATGCATCTTCCAAATTTGTCTATGCCTGACATTCATTTGAAAGGTCCAAACTGGAAAGGAGGAGCAGATGTTGACATTAAGGGACCTAAATTAGAAGGAGGTTTGAAAGGTCCTAATGTTGACCTAAAGGGTCCAGAGGTTGATCTAGAAATGGCAGGCGTTGATATAGAAGGTCCAGAAGGAAAGCTGAAAATGCCTAAATTCAAAATGCCAAAGTTTGGCCTCTCTGGATCTAATGTGGAAACTTCTGTTGAGCTTCCAAAAGCTGACATTGAAGTGTCTGGACCAGATTTTGACATAGATGGCCCTGAAGCTAAAGTAAAGGGCTCAAAATTCAAGATGCCATCAATGCATTTTAATCTACCTAAGATGTCTAAGCCTGATTTTGATCTAAGCATGAAAGGTTCTGGTGATGGTAACCTGGATATTAAGGGTCCCAAGTTGGACCTCGAAGGCCCTGAAGTAGACATTGATGCTAAAGGAAAAGGCTCAAAATTCAAGATGCCATCAATGAGTTATCCAAAAATGCCCGATGTTGATTTTAATATCAAAACTCCTAAACTGGAAGGCGATGTGAAAGTTCCAAAAGTTGACCTAAAGGGACCTGACGTAGACCTTGAATGCCCAGATGCAGACATTGATGGGAAAATAAAAGGCCCAAAAATAAATATTGGATCAATGCATCTTCCAAATTTGTCTATGCCTGACATTCATTTGAAAGGTCCAAACTGGAAAGGAAGAGCAGATGTTGACATTAAGGGACCTAAATTAGAAGGAGATTTGAAAGGTCCTAATGTTGACCTAAAGGGTCCAGAGGTTGATCTAGAAATGGCAGGCGTTGATATAGATGGTCCAGAAGGAAAGCTGAAAATGCCTAAATTCAAAATGCCAAAGTTTGGCCTCTCTGGATCTAATGTGGAAACTTCTGTTGAGCTTCCAAAAGCTGACATTGAAGTGTCTGGACCAGATTTTGACATAGATGGCCCTGAAGCTAAAGTAAAGGGCTCAAAATTCAAGATGCCATCAATGCATTTTAATCTACCTAAGATGTCTAAGCCTGATTTTGATCTAAGCATGAAAGGTTCTGGTGATGGTAACCTGGATATTAAGGGTCCCAAGTTGGACCTCGAAGGCCCTGAAGTAGACATTGATGCTAAAGGAAAAGGCTCAAAATTCAAGATGCCATCAATGAGTTATCCAAAAATGCCCGATGTTGATTTTAATATCAAAACTCCTAAACTGGAAGGCGATGTGAAAGTTCCAAAAGTTGACCTAAAGGGACCTGACGTAGACCTTGAATGCCCAGATGCAGACATTGATGGGAAAATAAAAGGCCCAAAAATAAATATTGGATCAATGCATCTTCCAAATTTGTCTATGCCTGACATTCATTTGAAAGGTCCAAACTGGAAAGGAGGAGCAGATGTTGACATTAAGGGACCTAAATTAGAAGGAGGTTTGAAAGGTCCTAATGTTGACCTAAAGGGTCCAGAGGTTGATCTAGAAATGGCAGGCGTTGATATAGAAGGTCCAGAAGGAAAGCTGAAAATGCCTAAATTCAAAATGCCAAAGTTTGGCCTCTCTGGATCTAATGTGGAAACTTCTGTTGAGCTTCCAAAAGCTGACATTGAAGTGTCTGGACCAGATTTTGACATAGATGGCCCTGAAGCTAAAGTAAAGGGCTCAAAATTCAAGATGCCATCAATGCATTTTAATCTACCTAAGATGTCTAAGCCTGATTTTAATCTAAGCATGAAAGGTTCTGGTGATGGTAACCTGGATATTAAGGGTCCCAAGTTGGACCTCGAAGGCCCTGAAGTAGACATTGATGCTAAAGGAAAAGGCTCAAAATTCAAGATGCCATCAATGAGTTATCCAAAAATGCCCGATGTTGATTTTAATATCAAAACTCCTAAACTGGAAGGCGATGTGAAAGTTCCAAAAGTTGACCTAAAGGGACCTGACGTAGACCTTGAATGCCCAGATGCAGACATTGATGGGAAAATAAAAGGCCCAAAAATAAAGATTCCATCAATGCATCTTCCAAATTTGTCTATGACTGACATTCATTTGAAAGGTCCAAACTGGAAAGGAGGAGCAGATGTTGACATTAAGGGACCTAAATTAGAAGGAGATTTGAAAGGTCCTAATGTTGACCTAAAGGGTCCAGAGGTTGATCTAGAAATGGCAGGCGTTGATATAGAAGGTCCAGAAGGAAAGCTGAAAATGCCTAAATTCAAAATGCCAAAGTTTGGCCTCTCTGGATCTAATGTGGAAACTTCTGTTGAGCTTCCAAAAGCTGACATTGAAGTGTCTGGACCAGATTTTGACATAGATGGCCCTGAAGCTAAAGTAAAGGGCTCAAAATTCAAGATGCCATCATTGCATTTTAATCTACCTAAGATGTCTAAGCCTGATTTTGATCTAAGCATGAAAGGTTCTGGTGATGGTAACCTGGATATTAAGGGTCCCAAGTTGGACCTCGAAGGCCCTGAAGTAGACATTGATGCTAAAGGAAAAGGCTCAAAATTCAAGATGCCATCAATGAGTTATCCAAAAATGCCCGATGTTGATTTTAATATCAAAACTCCTAAACTGGAAGGCGATGTTAAAGTTCCAAAAGTTGACCTAAAGGGACCTGACGTAGACCTTGAATGCCCAGATGCAGACATTGATGGGAAAATAAAAGGCCCAAAAATAAAGATTCCATCAATGCATCTTCCAAATTTGTCTATGACTGACATTCATTTGAAAGGTCCAAACTGGAAAGGAGGAGCAGATGTTGACATTAAGGGACCTAAATTAGAAGGAGATTTGAAAGGTCCTAATGTTGACCTAAAGGGTCCAGAGGTTGATCTAGAAATGGCAGGCGTTGATATAGAAGGTCCAGAAGGAAAGCTGAAAATGCCTAAATTCAAAATGCCAAAGTTTGGCCTCTCTGGATCTAATGTGGAAACTTCTGTTGAGCTTTCAAAAGCTGACATTGAAGTGTCTGGACCAGATTTTGACATAGATGGCCCTGAAGCTAAAGTAAAGGGCTCAAAATTCAAGATGCCATCAATGCATTTTAATCTACCTAAGATGTCTAAGCCGGATTTTGATCTAAGCATGAAAGGTTCTGGTGATGGTAACCTGGATATTAAGGGTCCCAAGTTGGACCTCGAAGGCCCTGAAGTAGACATTGATGCTAAAGGAAAAGGCTCAAAATTCAAGATGCCATCAATGAGTTATCCAAAAATGCCCGATGTTGATTTTAATATCAAAACTCCTAAACTGGAAGGCGATGTGAAAGTTCCAAAAGTTGACCTAAAGGGACCTGACGTAGACCTTGAATGCCCAGATGCAGACATTGATGGGAAAATAAAAGGCCCAAAAATAAAGATTCCATCAATGCATCTTCCAAATTTGTCTATGACTGACATTCATTTGAAAGGTCCAAACTGGAAAGGAGGAGCAGATGTTGACATTAAGGGACCTAAATTAGAAGGAGATTTGAAAGGTCCTAATGTTGACCTAAAGGGTCCAGAGGTTGATCTAGAAATGGCAGGCGTTGATATAGAAGGTCCAGAAGGAAAGCTGAAAATGCCTAAATTCAAAATGCCAAAGTTTGGCCTCTCTGGATCTAATGTGGAAACTTCTGTTGAGCTTCCAAAAGCTGACATTGAAGTGTCTGGACCAGATTTTGACATAGATGGCCCTGAAGCTAAAGTAAAGGGCTCAAAATTCAAGATGCCATCAATGCATTTTAATCTACCTAAGATGTCTAAGCCTGATTTTGATCTAAGCATGAAAGGTTCTGGTGATGGTAACCTGGATATTAAGGGTCCCAAGTTGGACCTCGAAGGCCCTGAAGTAGACATTGATGCTAAAGGAAAAGGCTCAAAATTCAAGATGCCATCAATGAGTTATCCAAAAATGCCCGATGTTGATTTTAATATCAAAACTCCTAAACTGGAAGGCGATGTGAAAGTTCCAAAAGTTGACCTTAAGGGACCTGACGTAGACCTTGAATGCCCAGATGCAGACATTGATGGGAAAATAAAAGGCCCAAAAATAAAGATTCCATCAATGCATCTTCCAAATTTGTCTATGACTGACATTCATTTGAAAGGTCCAAACTGGAAAGGAGGAGCAGATGTTGACATTAAGGGACCTAAATTAGAAGGAGATTTGAAAGGTCCTAATGTTGACCTAAAGGGTCCAGAGGTTGATCTAGAAATGGCAGGCGTTGATATAGAAGGTCCAGAAGGAAAGCTGAAAATGCCTAAATTCAAAATGCCAAAGTTTGGCCTCTCTGGATCTAATGTGGAAACTTCTGTTGAGCTTCCAAAAGCTGACATTGAAGTGTCTGGACCAGATTTTGACATAGATGGCCCTGAAGCTAAAGTAAAGGGCTCAAAATTTAAGATGCCATCAATGCATTTTAATCTACCTAAGATGTCTAAGCCTGATTTTGATCTAAGCATGAAAGGTTCTGGTGATGGTAACCTGGATATTAAGGGTCCCAAGTTGGACCTTGAAGACCCTGAAGTAGACATTGATGGGAAAATAAAAGGCCCAAAAGCGAATTTTCCATCAATGCATCTTCCAAATTTGTCTATGCCTGACATTCATTTGAAAGGTCCAAACTGGAAAGGAGGAGCAGATGTTGACATAAAGGGACCTAAATTAGAAGGAGAGTTGAAAGGTCCTAATGTTGACCTAAAGGGTCCACAGGTTGGTCTAGAAATGACAGGTGTTGATGTAGAAGGACCAGAAGGAAAGCTGAAAATGCCAAAATTTAAAATGCCAAAGTTTGGATTTTCAGGATCTAATGCTCGAGGACTGGATATTGATCTTCCAAAAGCTGACCTTGCAGTGTCTGGGCCAGATTTTGACATAGATGGCCCTGAAGCTAAAGTAAAGGGTCCGAAGTTTAAGATGCCAAGCATGGACCTGAATGTAAAAGGTCCTAAATTAAAAGGGGAGATACCAGATGCAGATTTTGAAGCTGACCTAAAGGATCCAAAATTCAAGATTAAAGGTCCTGAATTTGATATCTCAAGTCCAACTTTATCAGCTGAATTGCCAGAAGGCAAAGTCAAAGGGTCAAAATTTAAGTTACCATCCTGGGGGTTTTCAAAACCTAGTGTTTCCATTCCTGATGTAGATCTTAATTTGAAAGGACCTAAAGTGAAAGGTGACATTGATGCTTCAATTGCCATGGAAGGCAAACTTAAAGGCCCCGAGTTGGGAGAAGAATTGCCAGAAGTAGAGTTTGACATGCCTGAAGCAAAGGTTAAAAAATCCAAATTTAGACTGCCAAAGTTTAACTTTTCTGGTCCTAAAGCACAAGCACCCAGTGTTGACATTAAAGTTCCAAAATCTGACATTAATATCAGTGGTCCTGATTTGGAAAGTCCCAATCTGGAAGTAAAGGGCAAAAGTCACAAATTTAAAATGCCCTCATTAAGCATAACTAGCCCTAAAGTGTCTATGCCAGATGTTGAATTAAATGTAAAAGGACCTAAGTTGAAAGGTGATATGGATGTCTCATCGCCAAATGTTGAAGGTGAATTAAAGGGTTCCAATCTAGACATAAAAACTCCAGATATGGACCTGGAGACACCTGACTTTTCTCTGGAGGGCACAGAAAGTAAAGGGAAACTTAAAATGCCAAAATTTAGTCTTCCCAAATTTGGATTTTCTGGTTCAAAACTTGATGCTCCGGATATAGATCTAAAACTTCCAAAAGCTGATCTCAATATGTCTGGTCCAAAAGTAAAGATTGAAACTCCCAATTTGGACATTGATGGCCCAGATGGAAAATTGAAGGGTTCAAAACTGAACATGCCTTCATTTAGTGTAGATTTGCCTAAAGTAACCATGCCCAATCTTGATCTAAATGTGAAAGGTCCTAAAATGAAAGGAGATTTGAAATGTCCTGATTTTGATATTGAAGCACCCGAGTTAGATCTTCAATCCCCAGATGTAGACCTTGATGGGAATGTTAAAGGCCCAAAAATAAAGATGCCACCAATGAATTTTCCAAAAATGTCTATGCCTGACTTTAATCTGAAAGGACCCAAGATTAAAGGAGATTTGAAATGTCCTGATTTTGATATTGAAGCACCCGAGGTTGGTCTTGAATCCCCAGATGTAGACCTTGATGGGAATGTAAAAGGCCCAAAAGTTAAGATGCCATCAATGAATTTTCCAAAAGCGTCTATGCCTGAAATGAATCTGAAAGGACCTAAAATGAAAGGAGATTTGAAATGTCCTGATTTTGATATTGAAGCACCTGAGATTGGTCTTGAATCAACAGATGTAGACATTGATGGGAATGTTAAAGGCCCAAAAGTAAAGATGCCATCAATAAATTTTCCAAAAATGTCTATGCCTGAAATTAATCTGAAAGGACCTAAAATGAAAGGAGATTTGAAATGTCCCGATTTTGATATTGAAGCACCTGAGGTTGGTCTTGAATCCCCAGATGTAGACCTTGATGGGAATGTAAAAGGCCCAAAAGTTAAGATGCCATCAATTAATTTTCCAAAAATGTCTATGCCTGAAATTAATCTGAAAGGACCTAAAATGAAAGGAGATTTGAAATGTCCCGATTTTGATATTGAAGCACCTGAGGTTGGTCTTGAATCCCCAGATGTAGACCTTGATGGGAAAGTAAAAGGCCCAAAATGTAAGACCCCGTCAATGAATCACCCAAAAATGTCTATGCCTGACTTTAATCTGAAAGGTCCTAAGATTGATGTTGAAGGTTCAGGCATTGAATTAGATTCCCCAGATGTCAATTTGAAAGGCCCTGAAGGAAAACTTAAAATGCCCAAATTCAAAATGCCTAAATTTGATATTTCTGGGCCAAAAATGGGGGAAATAGATGTAGATGCTAGCTTACCCAAAGGAACCATTGATGTTGAGGGCCCAGAAGGTAAGCTGAAAGGTCCTAACTTAAAAATGCCATCCATGAATATCACTTTACCAAAAGTATCCATGCCCGATTTTGACTTAAATGCTAAAGGTTCCAAACTTGAAGGAGGTTTGAAGGGACACACTATTGACATTAAGGGTCCATCTAAAGGAAACGTTGATCTATCTGGAGATATTAACATTTCTAGTCCTAAATTAGATGTTACAGCACCGGTGGTAGAAATAGAGGGCCCTGATGGAAAGCTAAAAGGCTCTACATTTAAGATGCCCTCATTGAATATGCCAGATATGGACTTTAATTTGAGAGGCCCAAGCTGGAATAATTTGTCAGGTCTGGAAGTGAAGGGTGATTTAAAAAGTCCTGATATTGACCTACAAGACTCTGAAGGTAAAATTAAGATGCCAAAATTAAAAATGCCTAAATTTGGAGTTTCTGTACCAAAAGTGGAAGGTGTTGATATTGAAGCACCTGAATTAAACATTGAAGGCCCAGATGTTAAGGCAAAAGGCTCGAAATTCAACATGCCATCAATGAATGTTAACTTACCAAAAGTGTCCATGCCAGATATAAATCTAAAAGGACCCAAAATTAAGGGAGAAGCAGACCTCAGTGGTCAAAATATAGAAAAAGACATACATTTGAAGGCTCCACATTTGAAAGGAGATTTTGATGTAGCTCTCACTGGCCCACAATTGGAAGGAGAACTAAAGAGCCCAGAAATTAGCATGTCAGTGCCTGATATCAACTTTGGGTCTACAGACATAAGTGTGAAAGGTCAAGCAGCAGAGATTGAGGGTCCTGAGGCTAATATAAAACTGCCTAAAGTTAAGAAACCAAAGTTTGGTTTTGGCATGAAATCACCTAAAGCAGATATAAAAACTCCTTCCGTAGATGTTACAATTCCAGATGCAGATTTTGATTCTGAGGTCCCTGATGTAAGTATTGGAGCCAAGGGGAAAAAGGGTAAGTTTAAGATGCCAAAAATTCACATGAGTGGCCCAAAAATCAAAGGCAAAAAAGGTGGTTTTGATGTAAATGCCCCTGAGATAGATAGTGACCTAAATCTTAATGCTCCTGATGTTGATTTAAATATTTCAGGTGGAGATGCAGGATTGAAAACTGATATTGGCTTAAAAGCAACTAAAACTCGAAAGCCACTCTTTGGAAAATTGTATTTCCCTGATGTAGAATTTGACATTAAATCTCCAAAAGTAAAAGGAGAAAATTCCCTTCAAAGTCCTAGAGCAGACTTGAAGACTCCAGATTTAGACATTGGTGGTGGAATACACACTACAGAAGCCGATTTAACATCTGCTGGGGTTAGCATTGAAGGTCCTGATATAAAGGTAAAAAAACCAAAATTTAAACTCCCAGCTTTCAATATGTCTGGGCCAAAGGTAGACATACCTGAGACTGACCTTTCTGTTCCAAAAGGAGACCTTAATATATCTGGCCCAAAGGTTGCAACAAGCATGGCAAATCCTGGCCTAGATGTAAATATTGGTTCATTAAATATTAAAAATGAAGCACCCAGTATCACAGTTGACACATCAGTGCCAAAAATTTCTGTTCCAGATGTGACTTTGAAAGGACCAAAAGTTAAAGGTTATACAGTAACTTCTGAGAGTATGGAATTAAGTCCTCCTGGTGTAGACATATCTGGGTCAGGTGGGCAAATTAAGATTCCAACATTTGGCATCTCTGGAGCATCTGTAGGTGGTTCTGGGGTTAGTTTTGATTCTGAACTTAAAGCACCTGAGATGGAGGCAAAACTGAAAGGCTCCTCAATCAACATGCCTAAAGTTGATATATCTATTCCAAAAGTTTCTGGTGCAAATATTGATATGAATTTACAAAAACCGGAGATTGAAGGTGATTTTGGAATTTTAGGTGGGAAAAAACAAAATATAAGTGTTACAGTGCCAGGCACTGATGTGAAAGGTTTTGACAGTCAGATTAATTTGCCTCAGGTGGAAATTTCTGGTCCACGCTTGCAAGGTCCTGTTGGGAAATGGAATACACAAGGAATAGATGCAAATCTAGAAAGTTCTTCTGGTAAAATTACTTTCCCCAGGCTTTTAATGCCAAAATTTACAACATCTGGACCTGAACTGTCTGGAAGAGAAGTGGGAGTTGATGTAGACTTTCCATCTGCAGATGTGCATGTTGTAAAGTCTGACCAAGCTGATGTAGAATTTGAAGAAAGTGACATAAAAATAAAAAAGTCTAAAATAAAAATGCCCAAGTTCAACTTCAAATCCAAAGGTAAAAGTGACATTAGTCTTCCAGATGTCTCAGTTTCTGGGTCAAAGGGAGATCTAAAAAGTTCGAAAGCCAGTTTAGGTTCTGCTGAAGTAGGGTTGGGTTCTGCTAAAGTAGAGGTAGAAAAACCTGCAAAGTATGAGTTTTCCTTATTTACTAGCAAAAAGCCAAGACACAGATCTTCCTCCCTAAGCGAGGAGAAGGATGAATCCACACACTCCTCTCCAAGTGGTACATTGGAAGCAGAAGCTTCATTGTCTGCAGAAGGGGGCAAAAAGAAAGGAAAACATTCTAAGATTAAATTTGGCACTTTTGGTGGCTTAGGGTCTAAATCAAAGGGTTCCTATGAAGTTACCTTAAGTGATGATGAAAACGTCCAAGGGAGTGGGGCATCTGTTTCCTCCCGTAAGTCAAGGGTCTCTTCTTCCTCAAGCAATGACAGTGCAACTAAGGCAGGCGTCCATATGCCTAAGGTAGAACTGACTGTTGCCAAAAAGAAAGAATGAATGCCCCATCCTTAACCCAGCATGTATATAAATATATATATCTGTGTGTTTGTACATACATTTTGCAGCCTTTATAGAATTCTAGCCTTTTTGAATAAACAGTGGAAATACAAAAGGTTAAAAAATAAAAGCAGACAGATCCTCAGTTGTTTATTAAATTCCATGCACACATTAAACCTTTCACTACCTGAGATATTTTATTTGTAAGCCAAACCCTGGCAGTGAAAGATTTAATGATCTGTTTTTGATATAACAATTTGTACATGGAAATATATTTTTCCATATATTTTTTTTTAACTTGCATATACAGTTTATAATTTCATTTGTTGGGCTTTACAGATAGATAAAACACTGTAAATTGCATTGAACCAGTTAGATGGGCGGAAAAGCAAGGGTCTCTGAGTAGTTGTAATATGATGGTAACAAAATATGAAATGTTGTAAAACAACATTTATTTTCAGAGAGCTAATCTGACAGAAAAATTATGTGTTTTTTATGTTTTTTTATTTTACACCCTGTCTAATATATTTGCAGATCTTTCACAATTTATAGTGTTGCTTTCTGCTTCATTCATGTCATTACGATCACATAGAAGTGAAAAAAGTAACTTAAAATAGATGCACTGTTTTTGAAAATGACTATATCTCAAGTGAAGGACACCTGTAATGTAAAGTGCTGTTACTGCTTCGGATTATTAAATGTGTCTATGCAAAATTTATACATGTATGTTTGTGTTTATATTATTTTTTTTTTTTTCATATGCAATTGTCCCACTTGGTATCTAGTCACCAAGCTGTTAACTGGTAAACTCCCAAATTGTTTAAAACCTTAGCTTTGAAACTGACCTGTTTTAATTATGTAACATAAGGAAGAAAAAAAAGATAAGGGGAGGGGCATGGTCAGGGGCATGGTCAAGGTGTTATTTAAATTTTACTCTGAACCCCTCCCATATTTTTAACGGTAATCAGTTTCAGCCCTGTCTTTAGCATCTGGTGGTTCAATGCGTCATTTTTTTTTATTTGTACTATAAACCTTTTCTTCTTCAATTGTCATGCCTAAACTGATGCTTGTATTTGTTGGACGTAAACAAGATTTGCTTTCATTTCTAGTAAAATAAAAATAAATAAAAAGATTTAAATGAACCGTTTTAGCTACAAAAATCTGTAAACACTTCATTCAGAAATGTGTTATGGTGGATTGTTAAAAAGACAAAATAAAGCTTCTAACCTTTAGTAACATGTCTGTGTCTACAATCTGTTACAAAAGTGTGTTTGTGTGTGTGTGTGTGTGTGTGTGTGTGTGTTTTTTTCATATTTATGGTGGATTGTTAAAAAACTAAAACTTCTTACCTTTAGTAAAATGTGCCTACTATCTCACAAAAGTGTGCGCATTTTTGTGTGTGTATGTTTTTATATCCCCTTCCCCTTCCTTACAAAATGTAGACCAGTATTAAGAGCACCTGTTTGCCTTTCACCAGTTTTCCATTCTCCTGAGCGATGCCTACCCAGGCTACATTTACATTTAGGAGTTCTATTAGACATATGTGTGTGCAAGTGTAAAAACAGTGTGTTTTTAAACCCCTTTTGTTTTTTGTTTAAAATGCTCTTTTTTTCGGGTGGGGGTGTAAGAGCAAATTATTATTATTTTTTTTTTGGCTTTAACGCTTTATAGAAAATAGAAAAGTAATCCTGTATATTATATTAATTCTGTGAAACGTTGCTATGTATTGATCACCAGGTTTTAATGCTTTCTAACATTACCGTTCCAAAGTTATTAGGGTTTGATATGATTTATTT